>NW_022681470.1:99201856-99258170 GCF_009764315.1 Trachypithecus francoisi | reverse complement strand
CTCTTGATAAGAGACCACTGACTGTGAACTGGTTCTAGACAGTTTATAGAGGCTGTGCACCTGATTGCCTTTGTGTCCCTGCTTCAAGCCTAATTATAATGTATTGAAATGTTGTCTCCACCCCAAAGTGAATATCGGTTGCATGTAACAGACATGTTTACTCAGCATGCATGCAGCAGGATCCCTTCATGAATATTCAGAGCTCCTCCTATTCCCTGTTGAATATGTATATTTGGCCAACCAGATCAACATAAATCCCTGTTTCCCGCCCCCCTCCCTGGAAACCTACTTTTCAGGTTTCAGCAGGTGGGTATGCCTCCCAGTCTGTCAGAATGGACGCCTTGCAGGCTGTAACCCTTTATAAAAAATAAAATCTCCTTTCTTTCTAAATTTATAAATTGTGTGATTTTTCACTTGACAGCTTTCAGTTGTCAGTCAAGTCACTGACTGGGAAAAGTCATTTGCAATATATTTATTTGAAAAATGACTCAATTCCTGAATATATAAGAGAACTTTCATAAATCAGTAATATAAAGCTAAGCCAAATAAAATTGGGCAAAATATCCAAATAGGCCTTTGAAAAGGAGAATTTCTTGTATGTTGGAAGCCATAAGAAAATATGCTTCATAGTATTGCTCGTTAGGCAAGTACAAATTAATTCCACACGGAGACATCACTAACCACTCATCAGTATATGGTTACTTTTTTAATTTTCTGAGACAGGGTCTCACTCTGTCACCCAAGCTGGAGTGCAACGGTGCGATCTTGGCTCTCTGCAACCTCCCCCTCCTGAGTAGCTGGGACTACAAGTGCAGGCCACCATGCCCAGCTAATTGTTGTATTTTTAGTAGAGACGGGGTGTCGCCATGTTGGCCAGTTTGGTCTGAGAGCACAGCTACATTTAACAAAGTTAGTACACCAAATGCCGACAAGAATTTGGTGCCACTTCAACTGTCATTGCTGGTGAAAAAACATTCTAGAAGACTGGCAATTTATACTAATGTTAAACTTATACTCAGGTCATGACCCAGCAATTGAAGTACTTCCATGAATCTCAAGTGCACAAAAAGACTGTTATAAGAATATTCATCACAAGAATTCAGTAACACCACAATTGAGAATTGATCCATGAACTATGTGGATATATCTCATGAGTATAACGAACATAACTGCAGAAAAAAGGCCAGATACAAAAGATATGTCCATTCACTCATGTGAACTTTAAGAACAGGCGATTGTAACCTATGGGAATAGGCATCAGAATAGTAATTAAGAGGACACAGGGTGAGAATTGCCTGGAAAGGGGCTCTAACAGGCCTTTCTCAGATGATGGCAATTTTCTATAACTTGAGCTGGGTGGTGATTACATTTATCAAAATTAAACTGCACTAAAGACTTGTGAGCTTTATGTGAACTGTAGTTTATTTACTGTTCTTATTCCTTGAACCCGGGAGATGGAGGTTGCAGTAAACCGAGATTGAGCCACGACATTCCAGCCTGGATGACAGAACAAGACTACATCTCAAAAGTACTAATAATAGTAATAATAGTCTTAACAGCAGAGGTGCACTAAAGCCATTGTGCCTTGCACAATCTTATTTTATGAGAATTTTTATGCCCTCATAAAAATCAGTGGATGGGGAATGGAGGCAAGCCGGTGTCGACCATGACAACTGGTTTAGATTTTATTGTAAACTCACTAAAAGCTCGTTCTCATTTTGTGTTTTTTAAAAATCCCACTGATACAGCTGTTTTCTCTACCAGAAAGACTATAACTGCATTATTTCATCAGTGGAAGCTACAGACAAAGAGTCCTTGAGAGGCAGCATCTTCACCTACGGGATTTTTTTCTGCTAAATTGTGAGACTAAGAGCATGTCCAAGTTTTCCTTTTGGCCAGGCCGCCCCCTAGTTTATGCACTGTGGGCTAAACTCCGGAAGCTGGTGCCCTTCTGGGCCAGCGGTTTACTCTGCTCTCTGGAGGCTGCTAGGATTAAAGGTGAAGCAAATGACAGGTCTATTAGCCACAATCGCAGGATACAAAACACTGCTGTGACTCAGATTAGAACCCAGGTTGCAGCAACCACAACTAGAAGTATTAACCACTACACGACCGCAAAGCCTGCTGACAACCATTGTACTTCTTATATATATATATATTTTTAATGTAAAAACACTCACACTATTTTCTTTTTTTTAATTTTTTTTTTTATACTTTAAGTTCTAGGGTACATGTGCATAACGTGCAGGTTTGTTACATATGTATACTTGTGCCATGTTGGTGTGCTGCACCCATCAACTCGTCAGCACCCATCAATTCATCATTTATATCAGGTATAACTCCCAATGCAATCCCTCCCCACTCCCCCCTCCCCATGATAGGCCCCGGTGTGTGATGTTCCCCTTCCCGAGTCCAAGTGATCTCATTGTTCAGTTCCCACCTATGAGTGAGAACATGCGGTGTTTGGTTTTCTCTTCTTGTGATAGTTTGCTAAGAATGATGGTTTCCAGCTGCATCCATGTCCCTACAAATGACGCAAACTCATCCTTTTTTATGGCTGCATAGTATTCCATGGTGTATATGTGCCACATTTTCTTAATCCAGTCTGTCACAGATGGACATTTGGGTTGATTCCAAGTCTTTGCTATTGTGAATAGCACTCACACTATTTTCTATGCTTTATTCTTGGACGTCTGCAGATTTTCGTGCTTTTTCTCTCTTTCATGTACTTCTCCGTTACTCTCTCCCCACTCTGCTACATAATTTTTAAAAGTCTCATCTCTCAGGATCCGGCCACTGCCTCTACAACAAGCCTCCTGGGAGATCTTGTTGTCCCATCTACACCTCTGCCTTTTTTTTTTTTTTTTTCTCGAAGTCGATGTGTCCTCCAGGCTGGAGTGCAGCAGCGCGATCTTGGCTCACCGCAACCTCCGCCTCCCAGGTTCAAGCGATTCTCCTGCCTCAACATCCCAAGTAGCTGGAATAGCAGGTGCATGCCACCACATTGGGCTAATTTTTGTATTTTTAATACAGACGAATTTCACCGTGTTAGCCAGGAAGGTCTTGAACTCTTGACCTCAAGCGATCCATCCGCCTCGGCCTCACACAGTGCTGGGATTACAGGCGTGAGCCACCGTGCCCGGCCAAATTTCAGGCCAACACCTGTTGACACACATTGCCAGACACACGGAATCCCTCGTGGAACACCGATGGGCCCACAAAACACGCGGAGGCCGCAGTGGCTGACGATGTTAGCAAATTCGGTCCACGTTGTCTGGGGTACAGCCTCGAGGGTCCACTGGCCACCCCTGCTCAAGGACCAGTCTCCGCCGCTCCTCTCATCTCTACGCAGATTCTTCCCCACACACCTCCCCTTTCTTTGGGCCGCCGAGGCCTCTTGGACCTTTGAGGTGACAGCCCCGCCTGCAGCTTCTCTTCTTCCCGGAGTTTCATTTCTTAATCCTCTCCATAGTGGCTCCGCGGTAAGCCCAAGGTCCAGCACGCGAATCAGGAACCTGATGGTTCTTTGGGTTTGCAGGGATCCGCTCAGAGAATAGATGAAGGTAACAGGTACCAATATGAAAACTGCAGTGACTCACCAGAAACACTTCGTGCTTGCCATTTTGCTAAGCCGTTTGTTGAGTCCAACAACTGCAGGGGTCCTGGGTTAGTCTCCTGAATGTCTTTTGCCGCTATTTTGACGAGTGTTGGCAGTTTACTTTGTGGTGGCCAAGCCCCTAAATGCACTATTTGGTTATGGAGTATAATTTTGCAGGGAAGAAGTGAAAAACACAAACTGATTGCATTGGCCGGGAATTGAACCCGGGTCTCCCGCGTGGAGGCGAGAATTCTACCATTGAACTACCAATGCCTCTCTCTACCAATGTCCTGGAGGATACCGAAAAAGAGTATCTAGAAAGACTTATCAAATTAATTCATTTATCAGATCAAACTCTTAACTCTCAGAAAGGTCTTTCTACCTGCATTACAAACCCATATAATAAAATACCAGAAATTCATTCATGTTTCTTTTTTCTAATCCTAAATCTTCAATTGTCAACCTCAAACTGCTGCCTTAGTGGTTCTGAGAAGGTAACCTAACTGGTAGTTTAGGTAAGTAAAGTTCTAATCCAGGGAGGAAATAAGAAGCAGAAGCAGAATTAGAAGAAAGAGGAAACAAAAGGACAAAATCAAGGGAGAGATAATGAAGAAACAAAGGTTGGTCCACTGAGTTCGTCTTTTGTTGCTGGTTTTTTTGGCAAAAGAGTAATGATCAGTCTTGTAATCATTATAATACTATTATTTGTCTGCCTGAAGATGTATAAAGCATTTGAAGGAAATGTGATATGAAAAGATTAATAATGCTTGCAGTCAATATTTCATCGTTAGGGAGAATCCAATTTCCTAAGTTAATATGCTTTGACATATTATCAATGTAAGGAGTAGACTACTTTAAGGAAATATTGACAGTCAAAATATTAACATATTAGTCTTCTGATGAAGTTCAAATAGTAGAGAGATTTCTTTCCTCAATTTTCCCTGGAGAGATTAAACTGAAGAGAAAAATCCGGAGTTTGTCCCATATGTTGGGTCTGGGAGTCATTATGACTTTTTCAAAGACAGAAGCTGTGTGTGACATGGAATCATGCTTCTTCTCTAGCTGAGAGGCCAAGCTAGGTCCAGGCTGAGTCATAAACTTGAGCCCAACAAGGAAATCACCCTTTACACTGACCACGCAGAGCTTTGGCTGTTTGCCCAACACCCAAGACACACACCAGCTCTGGCCAACAAACCTTAACATATTATCTGTATCAACCAGAGCTAAATTTATTCCCAAATCTCCTTCTAAAATACAAACCTGTACTTTCTGCTCTCAAGTTTTAAATTTACAAAGGCCTCATATGCATCTCACAGGCACAGATGCTAAAACTCAACACACCAGTGAGTTCCCTGTCAGCATCATGGACCCCCCTCTATCTCAAAACCCAATGATCAGACCCAAGCACAGCATCTCCCAAAGAGTAGTGCACTGTCCTGGGTGTTTCAACGATCACTAAAACCTGTTTCTACTCCTGCCTAGCACACTTAGGCTTGCAGACTGCTACCTTCTCCTTCTGTCCTCGCATGGTGGAGAGAGAGAGAGAGAGAGAGAGAGAGAGAGAGAGAGAGTTCTTTGGTCTTTCTTCCATTTCCTATAATGACACTGATCTCATCATGGAGATACCATGGTCATGACCTCATCTAACTGGTGAGGACCACCATCCATCTTATTTGCCAAGCCAGATCTTTCTTTGGATAAACTCTCGTTTTCACAACACAACAATTTCAGTTCAATTCAAAAAAATAGTGTTTAGGTTTACTGGATACTCCACAAGCTTACTGCCACTTTATTACCACACTTTTCCATCTATCAGCTCTTGCGTCCATTAACATAAGCAGACAAAAAAACTGGACTCCTGGCCAGGTGCAGTGGCTCACGCCTGTAACCCCAGCACTTTGGGAGGCCAAGGCAGGCAGATCATGAGGTCAGGAGATTGAGACCATCCTGACTAACACAGTGAAAACCCATCTCTACTAAAACTATAAAAAAAAAAAAAATTAGCTGGGCGTGGGGGCACCCACCTGTATTCCCAGCTACTTGGGAGGCTGAGGCAGGAGAATTACCTGAACCTGGGAGGCGAAGGTTGCAGTGAACCGAGATCACACCATTGCACTCCAGCCTGAGTGAAAGAGCAAGACTCCATCTCAAAAAACAGAAACAAAAACAAACAAACAAAACTGGACTCCCTACAGCCAGTGTAGTACGCACCACTCACTTGCCACACTGTATGCTAAGTGACCCTTCCACAGCTTAAATCTGCACATAACTTCAGCCTAAAACCATGTAATGTCCCTTTATTTCTTCAGTACAATGATACAATGATTAATACTTTATTCTCTGTACGCTTCTTCCCTCTGTGCTCATCATTCTAATAGTTCTTGCCAATACTCAAATCCAGGAGCAGCAAACTACTTGACATGTCATAAACTTTTCAGATTCACACCAGCGGATTCCCCGGTGAACCAGCTATCTTAACTCAGGCTTCCATAACAAAATACCACAGACCGGATGGCTTAAACATGAGGAATTTCTTTCTCACAGTTTGAGAGGCTGAGAAGTCCAAGATCAAACTGCCAGCTGATTCGGTTCCCTGGTGAGGGCTCTCTCCCTGGCTTGCAGATTGCTACCTTCTCCTTCTGTCCTCTCATGGTGGAGAGACAGAGAACACTTTGGTCTTTCTTCTGTTTCTTATAATGATACTGACCTCATCATGGAGATCCCATGGTCATAACCTTATCCTGATTACCTCCCAAAGGCCCTACCTCCAAAATACCTTCACCTTGGGGTTTAAGGCTTTGATATATAATTTGAAGGGGACACAAACATTCATTCCATTACACCAGCACCTGCATTTGCAATCCAGTCTCTGGGCCAGGCTTAGCAGTGTAGAGCCCAAGGCTTCAATTGACAGGATTTTTATGCTCTCATGCTCTGGCTCCTTGGCTCTGGAAGTTTCTAGAACCAGCAGGGTGATACATCCTTCAGCAACTATGCTGTAAAACACATGGTGGGTAAAAGAGTGCCCTGTTAAGTATTTTGGTTATGCCTCCATTAGTGTGCTTGGCTCAACCTATTAATAGTAAGTAGTGATTCCTATTCACCTCAGTACCATCCTCTGCAGTCATCCTATCCATTCCATTCTCCTATCCTTGGCTTGCTGGTTCAATTCTCTTAAGTGATGTACTCCTGGTACTCTCCTTTTTCCCTCAGAGATATCTTGTGATTTCTTTGGTTCTCTCCACCTCTACAGGTTAATAAGTCTACTTTTTAAAAAATCTGTAGAGGGATGTTGGGAAACTGTGGGGAGAGCCCTTGGGCTTTTCTCCTGGGTGAAGTGCAGATTCCTGAAGATTCTGGGCCTTGGCCTCCAGCTGCACTAGTGCTGGCCACTTAGCTGTTCTCAGCAGCCTCACCTGGTGCAATGGTGCTGAAGCGCACTGCCGAGAGGCCAGAAGGCCAAGCAAGAGTCGGTGGCTATGGCCTGGAACCCATCTAGGCAAAATTGAGGGTGCTCGGGGACAAAGCAATAGAGAAGGATGGGCAATACAGGATCTGTACACCACACGTTACGAATTTTATTTATTGAATTGTTGATTACATAAGCCTCCGGAGAGTAGTTTGGACACTTAACGGTTTTCTGAGGATTATTTGGGGAAGGGGTATGCATGCAAATGTATATACATAATTCGTGTGATTTCGGAATATCGACTCTAAGAGTTTCAGATGCAGATTTAGAACCTTTTTAAAACATGTTTTATTTTATTGTCTCGCAAATCAGCCAGATCTGCAACTGGATCAGAGTAAAGGGAAGCCAAGCGGGACCCTTAGGAAATGCGCTAAGATGTCATCCACTTTCAGTGTCAGCCTGTGAACATTCAGGCGATAGAAGAGAATGAAGAGAACTTTAAGGAATTTCTGGAACCAAAGCTAATATTAAGCAGGCCTGCTGTGACGCTCTCTTATTGGCAGACCAGTGGAAATTGAAGCCTGATCGACAATCTGTCTAGATTGATGAGGTCTAAAATGTATCCACAGCTTCAACTACTTTTCTGTTTGTTTCCCAACCTCGATTAAACTCCCCTGCCCACTCTGAGAGGATTCGCCACCTTTATGTCGGGTCTGGACCCTTTGGAGTCCCACATGGACAAGACAAAAGGGGCATTGCCTTTTCCTACAGGAGCGGGAAGAGCCTTCACAGCGGAGGAAACACAGACTAACAGAGCGCATCCCCATGTACTTGAGCCCTGCCGGGTTCCAGCAAATCCAACAAGGCATTCTCTGAAGCTTCTCTGGAAACGGAAGGAGTGTGAGGTTTCTGATAAGACAAGAGGAGCCAAAGAGACGGGACTCAGTCCTTCCCCTGGCTCTAGAGAACAAACCCAGAAGAAGGGCAGATCCAAAGGAAAAGCGCAAAGGCGGCCCAACCCCACGACCTGAGCGAGCCAAGGGTGGCGGATTAAATTGCGTTTACCAGAACAGTTGTTTGCTCACATTAAGAAATCATGGAAGAGGGATTGTGTAAGCAATCTGAGCGTTTTATTCATGAAGGGGTATTGGATTTTGCCAATGCTTTTTCTGCCTCAAGTGGTATAATCATCTCCTTTTTCTTTTTAGTTTGTTGATATGCTGATTAATTTTGGAATGTTGAACAAACTTTGCACACTTGGAGTAAATCCTGCTTTGTGATGGTGTATTTTTTTGTACATTGCCGGATTTGACTTGCTAATATTTTGGTGATGATTTTTGCATCTAAATTTATGTGGGATATTGGTCTATAGTTCTCTTTTGTGCTGTCTTTGCCTGGTTTTGGTGTGAGGATGATATTAGCCTCATAAAATGAGTTGGGAAGTGTTCCCTCTTCTTATATTTTTCCAGAATAGATTATGTGAATTAGTGTTAATTCTCCTTTAAATGTTAGTAGAATGATTCAGTAAAACTATCTTAGCATGACCATTTCTTTGTGGGGAGTTATTTAATGACAAATTCAATTTTTCAGTGTTTATAGGACTGTGCAGATTGTCTATTTCATCTTGGTTGAGTTTACCAGTTTGTGGATTTTAAGAACTTCGTCCATTTCTTCTAAATTGTTGAATTAAGAGTGTAAAGTTGTTCTTATTATTCATTTATTATCATTGCAATGATGCAGGCTATTTCCTATTTTTAATCTTATTCCCCCTCCCCCATATTTTAGTCATGTTTTTGTCAGAACACTTCTCATGCAATTTGGCCATTATTGACTATTCACCTGGATCCCCCTGAAAGTTTAGATAATGTTTTATTGATCTCTGAATTCATGGTTCCTAGTTCAGGGTCAAGAATTAAAGAAGTTCTTAGTAATATTTGTCCAATGGCTGGACAACTTCTCTTCCATAGAAAGAACTCTACTTTATACCATTGGGTCCATGTCCTGAGACCAGTTATCTGTGATAAGGCTTGATGAAAACAGACTGTTCTCAGCAATTCCTCTCAATGGTTCACCCTCTTACATAGAAGAGTATTTTTGGCCTGTATATACTTTGAGCTATCACTCCCAGTTTAGGAGAGCTATCACATTTGTTGAAATTATCTGTTTGTGTTCATCCTCCCACTGGCTTGAGTTCCTCAGGAAGACATTAATATCTGAACCCAAGTGCTAAACACAGGGAAAGGAAAATTCAGCACTTAACATGTTTATAAGATATTGTATGCAAAGCCTTTCTCAACTGTAAATACAGAAGAACATTATCAGTATCGCTGCTTCAGATACAAGAATTCTCCTACTCTGGCCCCTCCTAAACTTAGGGCAGAACTATTTAAGGTAAGAAGGGAGTCTCCAACGCTTCTCTAAGCACCATTTATTCCTGCTAAGCCCACACTTACTTGAGGAGGGTCCACTGCTAGGGCAGTCCCAAGGTCAAGACCTCTGGGTCTTGGGCAGGGTTTCATGGAATTGGTGTTCCCCTCTTGGACTTGGTGTTTCCCCTCAGTATAAACCAGACCTGAGTTTATCTTATGGATCCCCTTCACATGGTGCACAAGTTCACTGTGGAGTAAGTTACAAACTGCTCAGCCCAAGATGTTCTTTGAGGAATCTGATGATGCTGTAGACACTCCTTTCTCCTGACTTATCCGAACGCAGCTTGAAATCTGTCCTTATTCTCACCACCATAGGCTACCACATGTTCCACTATTACTTTGGACTTTAAAAAATTATTTTCATCCTCCAAACTTGCTGACTTTCTTCCATTTTGTGTCTCAGCTTTGCACTTTAAGGGCATTGGCTCAGGCTGGGCCGGGTCCTGGAAACATGCAGTAGGGACCAAGGTCAGTTTCTGCTGCAGCGTCCGAAGTATGTTGAATACACATCTCACTCACTCATAGACTCAGAGAAAACTGAGCAGAAAGTGGCCCTAGAGAACTAGAACAATAACCTGATCTTCCTGATGAGGAAATGGAGGCTCAGAAAGGCTAAAAGATTTTCCCAATCTCCTTCACTACTTGATGGCAGCAGAGCCACAACACAAGCCTTGGCCTCAGCTTCCCTGTCCAAAGCACCTAATTCACCCTCCAGGTATGTCAAAGGACTTTGCATCAAACATAGTTATTTCCACTGTTAAAACAAAAATTTCAGGAGGGTGTCTCCTGGGAAATATCTTTTTTCAGCTATATACTCCTATTATTTATAGTCAGTCAGTTTTCAATCACTGGCTGATAAAACAGGACCAAGGAACACATATGTGTCAACTAACATCCCAATCGAATAAAATGTATTTATGAGATTATCTGTAAAATGTCTGGGGTGAAATTTAGTGGGTTTCCAAGATGGCTGACTAGGGACATCTGACACCAGTTCTCCTCAGAAAGATCAAAGTTACCAGTGAATGGACACATTCCAAACAGAAAACAGAGAGAAGAAAGCCAGGTCCTGCTGGAGTGCCTATAGGAAGTAGCTGGGGTGCAGAAAAGGAAAGCAGCAAGAGTCTGGCAGAAATCAACCCCTAAGGAACTTGGAGCCCCACAGGGTAGGTGGGAGTGCTTCTCTGTTCCCCTCACCCCTCTGACAATCTGCTGACTGTTAAACTGTTGGGGAGACCCTCTGCCCCCATGATAGGGCAACACCATCAGTAGCAGTTTGAAAACTTCCCAGGGACAGAGAACTGAGTGGCCAGAACATGCAGGCATGCCTGCACTTTCCTCACACTCAAACTGAGACTGGCTGCCATGTTGGTTGTGTATCCATGGTGGAGCACTATCCTGCCTGGGGATTCTCTACCCTTGAGTCATTGCCCACCTGCAAATATACGCCCACAACCAACTCTGACTTTGGCAAGTACAGGGCAGGTCCCTGGGGAGCTGCAGGACCCCTGGAGAGCTAATACTGAGCATGGGCCACCCATAAGTGAGGGGGAAGCACAGACTGCCAAAGCCCTCCTAGGGACAAAGAAAACACTGGCAGGACACCAATCGCAGAAGAAGGCAGCACTGACATTCAGGAACGGGGGTGAAAAAGCAGGAAAAGTAGGGGTCATCTCTTTCCTCCCCTCCATACGGCTGCAGACATAGCAGTGGTTCTTTTCTCCAGGACCCAGTGAGTGTGCACTAGGAGAGAACATTATTCACGTTATTCATGGTGGTACCACCCAGGCTGAAAGTGAGCCTGTGCTGCTTGGGCTTTCAGGAAGGACAGGCCCAACTCAGCCTCTCTATACAGAGCTGCAGTGCCCTGGCAATGGAAGACAGGCCATGGAGTTGCCTGCCCTGGACTTGGAGAAGAGACTCTGTCCTGAGCCCCATTTTAGTGGTAGTTGTCAGAGTGGCATATCTACAGACTTCAGCTGCACCACAGCCAGGAACCAAAGGACAAAGTCTTTACAAACTGAAGGTTGTGAGCTCTGTGACAGGGCCATGATAGGGAAGCACATCACATTCTTGCCTACTCAGGAGAAGGAGCTAGTGTACTTCTGCCCCTTCCCCTGAGGCCTCAGCACACCCCAACATGATCTCTTGCCACCAACGTGTCAGGGCAGGTGTTTCCACTGGACACCAGCCTACCCTACCCTCCCTTACTCTTAAGTACCATCTACTGGACTGCATCCTAAACTGGACCTCCGAATAAAAAAAAACTGCTACCTGAAGGACTTAGTGCTAGTCCATGATATAACCTTCCTGAGAATTCTGTACCCTCAGCCCCCAACAAGGCTCAGTGTGTTAGCTTTTACTTCCAGTACATCACCACAACAAGCAGCATCTGAGAAAGCTACTGCTTAGAAGCTATCTACAACCAAGAAACACATACAGAGCTAGGGACCCCCAAAAGCACCCAGAAATGACGTCAAACAATCATATACTACATGTGCCACAGTCATACCATCAAGGAAATAAAAGAATTAAAAAATTTAAAATCCTCATCCAAACAATACCAAATTCAAAAATAAGAAGCAACAGTTTCCTCAGATGAGAAGGAATCAGCACAAGAACTCCAGTGTACCCAGACTATTTACATACTTCCAAAGGACTGCATTCGTTTCTAGCAATGGATCCTAACCAAACTGAAATGTCTGAAATGACAGATGAGAATTCAAAATACAGATTGCAAGGAAACTCAACGAGATCCAAGAACAAGCTGAAGTCCAATACAAATAAACCAGATAAACAATACAGAATATGAAAGACAAGAAAACTATATTTAAAAAACTAGAACTTCTGTAATTGAAAAAATTCACTAAAGGAATTTCAAAATACATTGAAAGCTTTAACAATAGACTAGACAAGCAGAAGAATGAATTTCAGAGCTTGAAGGGTGGTCTTTCAAATTCTAAGTCCAACACAAATGAAAAAAAAAGAATTTTAAAACCGAAGAAATTTTTTGAGAATTATGGGGTTATGTAAAGTAATCAAACCTATGACTTATTGGCATTCCTGAGAGAGAAGAAGACAAAGTAAGCAACCTGGAAAACATATTTGAAGGAATAATTCAGGAAAGAATTTTCCTAATCATACTAGAGAGACTGATACTCAGATACAAGAAATTTGGACAACTTCTGCAAGATACTATACAAGATAACCATTGCAAAGCATACAGTCATCAGACTTTCCAAGATCAATGTGAAAGAAGAAATCTTCAAGGCAGCTGAAGAAAAGGGCCAAATCATCTATAAAGGAAATCCCATCAGACTAACAGCAAACTTCTCAATGGAAATCTTACAAGTCAAAAGAGACCGGGGCCTATTTTTAGCCACCTAAAAGGAAAAAAAGAGGGGGGGCCTGTCAAACTTTCACACTCTGCCAAACTAAGCTTCATAAATGAAGGAGAAATAGTTTTTCCCAGACAGAGAAATGCTAAAGAAATTCATTAACACTAGACAGGCTCTGTAATAAATGTTCAAAGGAGTTCTAAACATGGATGGTACTTGCTACCATAAAAGCACATGTAATTACAAAGCTCATAGACCCTATAAAGCAATACATAATTGGGTCTACAAAGCAGCTAGCTTAACACTATGACAGGAATAACACTTCACACATGAATAGTAACCTTGAATGTAAATGGCCTAAAAGTGCCACTTAACAGGCATAGAGTAGACCAGGCGTGGTGGCTCACAACTGTAATCCCAGCACTTTGGGAGGCCAAGGCGGATGGGTCAATTAGGTCAGGAGTTCAAGACCAGCTTGGCCAACATGGTGAAACTTCGTCTCCATTAAAAATACAAAAATTAGCTGGGTGTAGTAGTGGGCACCTATAATGCCAGCTACTCGGGAAGCTGAGGCAGGAGAATCACTTGAACCCATGAAACAGAAGCTGCAGTGAGCCAAAGTTGCACCACTGAACTCAGCCTGGGTGACAGGGTGAGACTCCGGAAAAAAAAAAAAAAAAGCCTTAGAGTGGAAAATTGGGAAAAAATTACATATAATACTTTCTGTGGCCCTTAAGAGAGACCTATCTCACACGTTATAGCCCCCACAGGCTCAAAGTAAAGGGATAGAGAGATCTGTTATGCAAATGGAAAACAAAAAAGATCAGGAGTTGCTATTCTTGTATCAAGTAAAACAGACTAAACCAACAAGAGTTAAAAAAAAAAAAAAAAAAGACAAAGAAGGGCTTATATAATCAGAAAGCATTCAATTCAACAAGAAGGTTTAACTATCCTAAATATATATGCACCTAACTTTGGAGCACCCAAATTTATAAAACAAATACAACTAGACCTAAGCAAAGAAATAGACAGCCATACAACAATAGTGAAGGACTTCAACATTCCACCAACAGCACTAGACAGATCACTGACACAGAAACCTAACAAAGAAACTTTGGACTTAAATTGGACTCTTGACCAAATTAACCTAATAGATGTATATAGAATACTCTACCCAACAACCACATATACATTCTTCTCTTCTGTGCACAGAACATTCTCTAAGATTGATCACATACTCAGTCATAAAGCAAGTCTCAATAAATTTCTTTAAAAAATGAAATTATATCAAGTATATTCTCAGACAACAGAACGAAAGCAGAAATCAATGCCAAGAGGAACTCTCAAAACCACACAAATACACGGAAACTAAACAACTGAATCATTTTTGGGTAAACAATAAAATTAAGGCAGAAATTTAAAAAATGGAAACAAATGAAAGTAGAGACACAATGTGCCAAAAACTCTGGAATACAGCAAAAGCAGTGTTAAAAGTTTATAGCACTAAATGTCCACCTTGAAAAGACAGAAAAATCTCAAATTAACAACCTAATACCACACCTAAAGAACTAGAAAAAGAAGAAACAAAACCCAAATCTAGGAGAAGAAAAAAAATAACTAAGATCAGAGCAGAACTAAATGAAATAAAGACCACAAAAAAAATACAAAAGATCAATGAAATAAAAAGTTGGTTATTTGAATGGATAAACATGATTGATAGACGTGCTAGCTGGATTAACCTGGAAAAAAGGATCCAAATAAGCACAATAAGAAATTACAAAGGTGACATTACAACTCATACCACAGAAATACAAAAGATCCTCAGCAACTACTGTGAGCATCTCTATATGCACAAGCTATAAAACCTAGAGGAAATAGTTAAATTCCTGGAAACACACAGCTTCTTAAGATTGAACCAGGAAGAAATTGAAATCCTGAACAGACCAACAATGAGTTATGAAATTGAATCAGTAATAAAAATTCTAATAATCTGAAAGAGCCCTGAACAAGACAGAATTTTACAGCTGAATTCTACCAGATGTGCAAAGAGGAGCTGGTACCAATCTTACTAAAACTATTCCAAAAAATTGAGGATGAGGAATTCCTAACTCATTCTATGAAACCAGTATCATCCTGATACCAAAATCTGGCAGGGACACAACAAAAAAGAAATCTACAGGCCAATATCCCTGATGAACATAGATGCAAAAATTCTCAACAAAATACTAGCAAACTGAATCCAGCAGAACATCAAAAAGATAATTCATCATGATCAAGTGGGCTTTATTCCTAAGATGCAAGGTTGGTTCAACACATGCAAATTTTAAAAATGCTATTCACCACATAAACAGAATTAAAAACAAAAACCATATGATTATCCCAATAGATGCAGAAAGCATTCAATAAAATCTTATATCCCTTGCATGACACACGGCTTCAACAAACCAGGCATCAAAGGAACATAACTCAAAATAATAAGAGCCATCTGTGACAAACCCATAGCCAACATCATACTGAATAGCAAAAGTTGGAAGCATTTTCCCTAATAACTGGAACAAGACAAGGATGTCTACTCTTACCACTCCTATTCAACACAGTACTGGAAATCCTGGTCAGAGGAATCAGTCAGGAGAAATGAAAGCCATCCAAATAGGAAAAGAGGAGGCAAAATTATCTCTATTCACCAAAGACATGATCCTGTATCTAGAAACCCCTAAAGATTCCTCCAAAATACTCCTAGACTTGACAAACAAGTTCAGTAAAATTTCAGTTTACAACATCAGCATACAAAAATCAGTAGCATTTCTATACCCTAAAAATGTTCAAGCTGACAGCCAAATCAAGAACTTAATCCCATTTACAATAGCCACACACACACACACACACACACGCACACACAAAATAAACAAAACACCTAGGAATATATTTCACCAAGGAGGTGAAAGATCTCTACTGGGAGAACTACAAAACACTGATGAAAGAAATAACAGACAATACAAACAAATGGGAAAACATTCCATGCTTGTGGACTGGAAGAATCAATAATGTTAAAATGACCATTCTGTCCAAAGCAGTCTAAAGATTCAATGCAATTACTATCAACTTACCAATGTCATTTTTTACAGAATGAGAAAAAAATTATAAAATTCTTATGTGGCTGGACATGGTGACTCACACCTGTAATCCCAGCACTTTGGGGGGCTGGGGCTGAGGCAGGAGGATCACTTGAGGTCGGAAGTTCGAGGGCAGCCTGGCCAATATGGTGAAACCCCGTCTGTATCAAAACACACAAAAATTAGCCAGGGGTGGTGGCACACACCTATAGTCCCAGCTACTTCAAGAGGCTGAGGTGGGATAATCGCTTGAACCAGAGGCAGAGGTTGCAGTGAGCCGAGATGATGCCACTACACTCTAGCCTGGGTGATAGAGTGAGACCTTGTCTCAAATAAATAAATAAATAAATAAATAAATAAATAAATCCTCACGGAACCAAAAAAGAGCCCGAATAGTCAAGCAATCCAAAGCAAAAAGAACAAATCCAGAGGCATCACATTACTTAACTTCAAACTATTCTACAAGGATATAGTAACCAAAACAGCATTGTACCAGTATAATAATAAACACATGACTCAGGGGATAAGAATGGAGAACCCAGAAATAAAGTCACACACCTACATCTAACTGATCTTTAACAAAGTTGACAAAAATAAACAATGAGGGAAATGACACCCTATTCAAAAAATGGTGCTGGGAAAACTGGCTAGCCAAATGCACAAGAATAAAACTGGACCCCCACCTCCCACCATATACAAAAATTAATTCGAGATGGTTTACAGGCTTAAATATAGGATGTCAAACTATAAAAATGCTAGAAGAAAACCTAGGAAAATCTCTTCTCGACATTGGCCTATGACTAAGACCTCAAAAGCAAATACAACAAAAATGAAAATTGACAAATGGGACTTAAATGTAAAAAGCTTCTGCACAGCAAAAGAAATAATCAACAGAGTAAACAGTCAACCTACAGAATGGGAGAAAATATTTGAAAACTACGCATCTGACAAAGGACTAATATCCAGACTCTATAAGGAACTTAAATCAACAAGAGAAAACCAAATAACCCTATTTTAAAAATGGGCAAAGGACATGGGTAGACACTTATCAAAAAAAGACATACAAGCAGTCAACATATGAAAAAATGCACATCACTAATTATCAGAGAAATGCAAATTAAAACTACAGTGAGATATCATCTCACAGTAGTCAGAATGGCTATATTCCAGACATAAGGCAACTGTGCTCTTCACGATTTCTCAATGTTTACTCACATTGAGAAGCAGGTTCTGTCATTCTCTTGAATGAAGCTCACCTGGTATGGTAAGTTGTCCTCATTTTAAAACATTTGGAGTTTATCCTGCAATCCTTTCACATCTGACAGTTTTTCTGTTCTTTCTAAGCATGTAATGGAAGTCAAGGAATTCTACATCCTCACATCTATTAATATTTATTACCTTCCCACAACAGTGAAATTCCCATTCTAGTCTTCTAAAACAGAAATAGCTAATAAAGAAAACTCATTTCTCCTTTAACCTTTTCCACGAATTTCAGACCATTCTGGTTTTATTCTTTTCTACACAAATTTTACTCCTTATAGGTGTTCAATAAATAAAATATAAACACTAGTTTAAAAAATAATTTATTAATTTGATCTCTTCATTTAAAGATAATATCCAATGCCTCCAAGTTCCCACCCAAGAATTCTGTTGGACAGGGCTGGAAAAGTTCTGGAGAACATTCTTCTAGACCCTCTAGGCATTATGTCACAGGATGTCCTCGCCACAGCTGGAAGAGTGACTCTGAGTATATGAACCAGGGGCTACAGTGGACTGTGCAGTACCTAGGGAGGGAGAGACAGGGCTGCAATGAAGTCTGGAAGGATTAGGGAATTCACTGATTGTACCAAACAAAAACTTACATTTCTTCTCTCCTATTCCATACCCAGGTGAAAGTGGGAAAGACAGGAAGAGAGACACCAAGCTGCTTTCTAGCTGACAGCTAGTGACTCTCTGATTATCTGCAAAGATTGGGAAAGGAATTTAAACATGACATGTAGATTTTCCAGAACTATTTACTCCTGGAGCCAGGAGTCTGTGAACATGTAGGTGGGATCTTGTAAGAAGCAGCCTTATCTAGATTGGGAATAAGCTATGATAGTTTTAGGCTGTGTGGGTCTGGCCAATTTTTGTGCTGCCTACTTCTCTTTGCTTCTATGACTGGGCATTGCTGCAGAAAGGAAGAAATATGGAAGTGATTTCAGCTTTGATTTTTTCCTTCTGGAAGCCTGAAAACTCCAGTTTGCTTCTCTGAGCCCTTTTTCTGTTGCAGAACTAGGGTGTGGACTACAGGTCCTACCCGTGGAAGGTGGAGGTAGATACTTCACAGGGAATACAGACAACCCAGACAAGTCACACCTTTAGGTAACAGATACTTACAAAGATGTACTTGCCTGCACCCATTAACATTTTAGTCTCAGCCAATCAGAAAACCTGGTGTCCTCATGCGCTGGGATAACAGTGCAATATGGCTCAGGCTCAGGTTTTGCTGGGCACACCACAGGAGGCCACAGACTCTCATATGCAAGGGCTTCAGATATGGACCAGGGTCTTTCCCCCTAATTGGCTTTGGTTATGATGTTGTAGGTCAACATTCTTCTGGCCTTAATATGACAGAAGAAGGGGTGTGGAAGAATTGGTCTCCAAGTGAGAGCATCCAGGGTGAAGAGTGTGGGAATAAGGGTCGTTAGCACAAGAGAAGAGGTAGGTGATATCCAAGGCATGTAGTAATGGCATAAAGGTGGAATGTTGCTCTCATTCTGCTGAAGTGGGCACCATAGAAACCTTGGTGCTACCAGTCGCCAGTTGAGCCACAAGCCCAAGAACAGCACCAGGCAGTATAAGGATGTATGAGAATGACATCACTTCAGATAGTCCTGAGAATGAGACCTAGCCCTGTTTGGGGCAAACCACTTGCTGGGAGCAATAGTATCCTTCCTGCTTCCCTATCTGGGCTGATTGTAAGGAACAAGTGAAATCATGCACACCAATGTGCTTTACACCTGTAAAACTCTGCCCCAAGAAGCTATATGCCCTTTTGAGACTCCCTAGATGTGGACAGAAACATAAAATTTCTGCGTTTCTACCTTTTCCTTGGTCACCATTGCTGAGCACATGCTCTAGCCTCTCCCTCAGGCAGTCATTGAGGCTGACAGACTTCTCCAGATGCTGGCACAGGTTCTGGACCTCAGCAAGATTCTTTTCCAGCAGGTCAAACCACTAAGACATAGAAGAGGTAGGAGGTGGGGAAGCCTGATCATCCCTGGGCAGCTGTGGGGCCTGCTCGGCATCTGTCTGCAAGATCCCTACCTATCTCTATCCTTCTGTTAGCTTCTTCCTCTCTCTTGGGCATTCAGGAAGCACCAGGCAACTTTACTTAAAGTCATGTATTCTAAATGCATACAAAGTGCTACCTTTTAAAAATTAACTGGAAAGTAGAGAAACCTAAAAAAGGATACATTCCACTACCACACTATTGTAAATGTTATGTTTGGGTGTGTGTATGTATATAAAAGAGAGAGCAGATAATCAAGATTTAAATACGGTGGTAAAAAAAAAATAGGAAATGAAGATTTTACCGAAACAACTACAATAACCATCCCAAGCTACAACTATGAACAGATTCACTATTATGGTCATTTGCCCAGGTTCTGACAAAACCAACCAACCAACAAACTACCTCCCACCCCTACCAAAAAAAACCCAGCAAAACAAAACAAAATGCACACCCACAAAATTATCCACTGAAATCTATACTAGAGTATGTGGCAATAATTAATATATTTCTATAGAAATTGTCTCATGCCTTATAAGCTCCTAAAATAAAATCAAGGTCACTATGTGACTAATGATAGCACTAGGAGGAAAAGAAAATACTGAAAGTAAATCAGTCTTCAGCTTGATTTCAGCTATCTCTTCAAATCAGCATTAAGTATTTAATATCAGATACAACATTTTTGGCTTGTGAGACTAGTAAATCACGTTTTTCCACTGGCCAAAGGCAGCTGAAGAAACAATTGTTGAACAAACTAAATGCTGTGACATGAAGCATCTGACTTCTAAGTCTGCGTATTAAGTTAAAATGATTGGTGAACATTTAACTGGGCAAAAGAAATGGTATCCATGTTCAGGAAGTCATCTGGGGTGCAAGGGACACTGTAGCTGCTCATGCTTGGTCCACTGTCTGTACTGTCATCTCGAGAGTGATAGGTGTCCCTGTTAAGGAAAGGATCTGAGCTATTGGTCATCATTGTTCTCAATTTCTGAGACATCCTGGGAGAAGACACTGGATTTTGAGTACCACCCTCCTGCTCCAGTGTTGGTAACTGGCTATGCAGTGCTAAATCCTGCTGAAGCAGTTCTTGCTGTTTCAGCAGCAGCCTCGCCTTCTCCATCTGTAGTTGCTGCAGTCGCATCTGTTGCTGCTGGTTGGAGTTGCTGACACCCATGACACCTCCCTGTGGGCTCTGGGGAGCCAGGGGTGGTGGCTGTTTCACTGGATCACTCTGACTGATTCTCTGGTTCATGGCTTTACCTAAACTAGCGTCAAACCTTGGGTCTAGCCAAGAGGTGGTCTTGTTCTTATGGTTTATATAGTACATTTCTCCATCCTGAGTCATGGCTTGTTCCCATCCATCAGGAAGAGGATCTGAGGCCGAGTTCATCATATTCTACTGCACTGGTGGACTGGTAGGGGCTGTAACGTTCATCTGAGACAGCAAGGACTTCCTGGGGTCCTGTCATGTTGTTGTCTGATCAACGTAATTTAAGAAGTATCTCTGACCAGAAGATGTCTTTGCCATCTCCCAATCTGCTGGCAAAGGTACATCATCAGGTATCTCAAAAGAAGACTGTCGAAGAGACTGAGCTGTGGGTGTAGCTGCTGGGCCAGAGACTACTCCAGTGGGGTTCAGGTTCAGTGTCCCAGGAGAAACAGCTCCCAACTGCAGAGATGCTGGAGAGGAATGAACTCGAATATGTTGTGGAGTCACGGCTCCTGCAGTGCCTGCATCAGTACTGGCCTGTCCAGCTGGCTTCGCCTAGTGGATCCCGCACAAGGGCCGCGAGCAGAGCTGCCTGCCAGTCCAGTGCCACGCGCTCGCACTCCTCAGCCCTTGAGCGGTCGCGGAGCAAGGGACGGCGCCCGTCGGGGAGGCTCGGGCCGCGCGGGAGCCCACGGTGCGCGGGGAGCTCGGGCATGGCAGGCTGCAGGTCCCGAGCCCTGACCCGCGGGGAGGCGGCTGAGGCTTGGCGAGAATTCAAGCGCAGCGCAGACGGGCCGGCAGTGCTGGGGGACCCGGTGCACCCTCCGCAGCTGCTGGCCCGAGTGCTAAGCCCCTCACTGCTCAGGGCCGGCGGCGCCGGCAGGCCTCTCCAAGTGCAGGGCCAGCAGAGCCCGCGCCCACCCGGCGTTAGAGCTGACCCGCAAGCGCCGCGCACAGCCCAGGTTCCCGCTGGCACCTCTCCCTCCACTCCTCCCTGCAAGCAGAGGGAGCCGGCTCCGGCCTCAGCCAGCCCAGAGAGGGGCTCCCACAGTGCAGCAGCGGGCTGAAGGGTTCTTCAAGCGTTGCCAGAGTGGGCGCCAGGCCGAGGAAGCGCCCAGAGCTAGCGAGGGTTGCCAGGACACTGTCACCTCTCATTAAGATGAGATGATACTGAATTGGGGGTATGTCTTAAATCCAACATGACTGATGTCCTTATGAGAGGAGAGGAGACACAGAGATAAAGAGACACATAGAGAAGAAGACCATGTAACAACAGAGGCAGAGATTGCAGTGATGTGTCTACAAGCCAGGGGAACACCCCCAGAAATCACCAGAAGCTAGGAAGAGGCAAGGAAGGATCCTTCCCTGGAGCCTTCAGAGGGAGCATGGCCCTGCTGCTGACACCCTGATTTCAGATATCTCACCTCTAGAACTGGGAGAGAATACATTTCTGTTTTAAGATGCCCAGTCTGTGGAACTTTGTTTTGGAAGCCCTCGAAAACTAATAAAGCAATCCAAGGAATGAAGACTAAGGCAGATGTCATCAGACTCATTTCCCAAGGACTCACCATTTCACCCTAAAGTCACTGGCATTTCCCAGCCTATGACATAAGCAGTAGTGGTTAGATGTAATATCTGAGCATCACAATGCACACACAGGAAAAGTATGGGGCCCCTCTCCTAGCTCCCTTTATGATTCACCATGTGGGAATGATCCCAGAGAGGTACTTCAGAAATGTTTCTTCTCATAGCAGGACTTACGGCCAATCCTAGGAGTTCAGACAATGAGGAGTGAAGCATTTTGTTGGTCTGTGAGCAGGTAATTATTTATTCAACAGTATATGCCCTTGCCAGAAACACACCAGCTACTCCTTCCTGGGATTGTTCTACATTGAAGTTGTTGGAGGAGGAGGGGAAAATGGCCTCCACTTCTAGACAATGTGCAGGTTCTAGACAGTGTTGCTTCCACTCCTGGTGGTTCTCACTGTGGCCTGGGCTGACTCTGGACCTGCAGTGAAGCTGAGGGGGTGTCTGCCTAAGGCAAGTGGTCATTTGGATTCCACCTAAAATGGCTTTTGACACTGCAAAAATAATTCTTATGTACAGCTCACATTGTCTGGTTCCTGTCCAAAGAATAGCTAGTGTACTCTTGAATAGGCGATTGTAGAATCAGAAAATACATAGCATCTTACAGCTCAATGATGCCATGACAACATGGCCAGATCCTCTGGGCCTTTCATTACTGTCTCCCTTTGAGAGAAAAACCCAGCTGGAGTGGCAGGGCCATAATTCAGAGAAAAGTTTAAGAATCTTTCCCCTTTCAAGTATTATTATCAAGGGCTAAAGAATAGACAAGTTTCTTCTCTGAGAAGGTGGGAGTGAGGTTTCCGTTTGCCCACAACAAAATCACGTTCTCTTAGGAACTGCATATTTAAATCAGTATCCAGTAGGTCTCTCCTTCTCCAATTTATAAAATATCAGATACTAATTAGAATCACTCTGAAATAGAGTAAGGAAAACTATGATAAGTCGTTGGTACAATGCCTGACTTAAAGTAGGAACTCAATCAAAATGTGATACCCACCCCCTTTCAAACCTCCTTTATCTCAGAAAATCAGTTTACTCTCAACCATGGCCATAGGAGGTTCTAAGTTTTGTCAGTAACAGTGATCAGTGTTTTCACATTCCCTGACCATACCACATGGGGAACATGTTCTACATTGCAGATGAAAAGCAACAGAGACTAGACTTTCATGAAGGAAATTTAGCCTCACAGTGTAGCTGTCATTCCAGTGAACTACAGGTTGACTGTTCTAGCAATTTTGGTTCAAAATGCAAAGAGGAAGTGGTGATAAACAGTTGCCCCTCTGAAAAGACACTGACTTCAAACGGGAAAGAGAAGAGCTTCGATCTCCTTCAGGAAAGATAGTCGTGAAGGTGACGGTGTCACGGTCTCACCCTGGGCGCCTCCCTGCTCCAGCCTCCTCCCGGGAACCTGGTGCGCTCCGGCCCCGGCGACCCGCGACCATCTCACTGGCTGGACTGAAAGGAGAGAGCTCTGCACGTCGCGTGTGGGCTCGCAACTTGGAGAAAGCAGGGAGAGGATGGTCATTTGGGACTCTTCCTTGGATTGGCAGGTGGCACCAGGAAGGGTAGATGGAGCTTCTAGAGGTCAATGTCAGCGTAATTGCTGCTGGAACAATTGAGGGGAAAAAACACACAAAAACAAACCATGTGGTTTGTGGTTCCCCGGTAGTCTAGTGGCTAAAGTTTGGCCCTCTCACCGCCGGGAAAGGGTTGATTCCAGATCAGGGAACGAGGTCTCCGCCTCACTGTGTGGTATTGTTCTTTCCTGTGTTTGCCATCTACCACCGCTGTGGCTCAATTATTCCAAGACTGCTGGAGAAATGGGAGATAATGTTGATCCTAAAATTTAAGCTATTTATCTAGAATAAATTCCAAATAGTGGAACTGCTAGGTGAAATTGAGTGTGAATTTAAGATTCCGATGTCTACAGCCCACCAACGTATAAGCACCAATTACACGCCCCAAAGTGTGAGACTGCATCTTCTCCCCAGCATTTAAAACCAACGCTAGAAATGATCAGTCTTTTAGAGATAATTTTAAGCTATATTTATCATCAAAGGATTTCTTCATAGTCAATTTCCCCTTAGACTATAAATCCACAAGAGATGGCAAAACTGGAAGAACTGCCTAGAATTTCAGCAAACTTGAATTCAATAGTCTCTCTGTTCTCTCTTGTTTTGGCATCTACCCTTTTCTTCCAGGTAAGATCGGTCACAATGGAAAAGTAATTAATAAATTGAATAAAAATGTAAGCCTGGACTTTTTGCTCACAGTGTGCTCATTGGGTCGAAATTTTGTGAATGTGGTGCTGTTCCTTGGATAGTCTCATGGGTATGCTTGAGACTTTAGGCCCTTGGGACACCTGGTGCACAGAAGGGTCCCAAAACTCATCTTTGGAAGTGTGGGCAGAGTAAATGGGCACCAGTAATAAAGGCAATGGTGCCTGAAGACCTAAGGCTGGTTGTAACCAAAGTAGATTTTTCAAAACCAGAGAGGGCTTGTGTTCATAATTTAATAATTTAATTTTTATTTTGATTAAACATTTGATTTAAATTTTCATAATTTAATTTTCATTTTGATGGCGACTTTATCTATTTTGACAAAGACACTAGTGGAGGACAGTCTCTTTATTGGATCATCAATTTCCCTATAGAACTGTGTCTCAGAAAAATTTAATAATAATTTAATAATAAAGTATAATAAAATAATGTTTCACATCTTACGTTATTCACATTTGATTTAGTTGGCTTATGCTGTCAATGTGTTGCCCACTATATAACACTACCTGAAGAGTTACATTCAACTATGTAGTAATACATATTACTATATATACACACACGTATACATGTGCATATGTATACGCGTGTGTATATATATGTATATAACCATATGTGATTTCAAAAGGTAAATTAAAGATAATGGGAAGGTGTTGGTAACCTCTCAGATAGTGTAGTGCTAGGATAACTGAATTTATGGTGTGGTGTCACATACTTCAGATATCTGTGCTGTAATATTAAAATGGAATTTCATTGGTCAACTAACTTGTCCATTTCCTGGGCCAGCATGATACGTGAAAGGAGTGAAAATGGGAAGAAAATAGCCTTTTGAAGGACTTGCCTAATAAACTTCTCCCTTAGCATTACTTGGAGTGACATCAGAAAATTGGAATGAAATAATTGTGTAAAAAAGGCAAATTCTCTCCTCTCTTTCTCCCCCAATCCTTAATAACAAGGAGGAAACCGAGACTCAGGTTAGGTCTTCTCTTCTTATTCTTCACATACCAGGACAGGTACTGAGCTCATTTGTTACTATTTGGGGACTTAGTATATTGTACAAAGGGGTGTGCCTATTACTGCCCCTTTTCTACCAGAGCATCAAAACTGGCAACCTGGCTGGTGTTAAGCGGAGCTTCTAACCTTGAATGCCCACTCCATGTGACTTCTTTCTGGTTCTCTCTTCTCAAAGAACTTGCAGCCATCTCCGCCTCTGAGGTAAGCCACCCAGTAGCCCAGGCCACAAAGACAGACATCATGTAAATGGGTGATGTCACTTCCGGTCTGTGCCTGGGGATGCTGAGATGGAAGGTACCCAGGCTGGATGTCCCTGAAAAAACCCCACTTCAGCCCAGAGGGCTTTGGATTGGCTAACAAGGCCATGCCAATTATTCTGTTGTTATTATTCATCTCCATCCTGCAGCCTAGAAAGAATGTTCTAGAGAGCCTTCAGAGCATAGGAAATGCTGTTTTTCTCAACACACAGGAGTATAAGAACAGGGGAGGACTTAGAGCCTCCAGGCTTTGGGAAGGAATCATAGAAAAGGCTTTTTGGGCCGGGCGCGGTGGCTCAAGCCTGTAATCCCAGCACTTTGGGAGGCCGAGACGGGCGGATCACGAGGTCAGGAGATCGAGACCATCCTGGCTAACACTGTGAAACCCCGTCTCTACTAAAAAATACAAAAAACTAGACGGGCGAGGTGGCGGGCGCCTGTAGTCCCAGCTACTCGGAGGCTGAGGCAGGAGAATGGCGGTAAACCCGGGAGGCGGAGCTTGCAGTGAGCTGAGATCCGGCCACTGCACTCCAGCCCGGGCGACAGAGCGAGACTCCGTCTCAAAAAAAAAAAAAAAAAAAAAAGAAAAGAAAAGAAAAGGCTTTTGGGACACCATAGACCAGCAGTCTCCAAATTTTTTGTCCCAGGGACTGGTTTCATGGAAGACAATTTTTCCTTGGACCAGGGGTGGGGGATGTGAAAAGAGGGAAGGATCATTTCAGAATGAAACTGTCACACCTCAGCTCATCAGGCATTAATTAGATGATCATAAGGACAGCACAACCTAGATCTCTCACATGCACAGCTCACAATAGAGTTTGTGTTTCTATGATAATCTAATGCCACCGCTGATCTGACACGAGGCAGGGCTCAGGCGGGAATGCTCCCTTGCCGGCCACTCATATCCTGCTGTGCTGCCTGGTGCCTAACAGGCCCAGGACAGGTAGCTGACCACGGCCCCGGGGGCTTGGAGCCCCCTGCAATAGACCAAATACTACATGAGGTGAACTTTTTAGGGTTCTAGAACATTTTGAATTTCCGTTGCCTATAATGGTTTTACCACCTACCCACACATATACATCTTGTTGCCATATAGTGGGTGTCCGCAGCCATAAGCAATGCTGTAGAGGGACCAGTCCCCTCACGGACACTTAGGGGCCACAGGTATTACCCATCAGCCTGTGTGGTTCTGTAGGGAGATAACACCGAGCACAGTCCTCATCTTACCCGCTCCTCCAGTGGGGTCCGGGCAGCACCCCTCATAAAAATTATCGCTATTTCCACAGGAAGAGGAGATCACACTCTCAGAAAGTGGACTAAATGCATTATGATTTCCAGTGGTTTTCGTTTTCTTTCCTTTTTTTTTTTTTTCTCCGAGACAGAGTCTCGCTCTGTCGCCCAGGCTGGAGTGCAGTGGCGCCACCTCGGCTTACCGCAACGCGATTCTCCTGCCTCAGCCTCCCAAGTAGCTGGGATTACACGGACGCACCACCACCTCCAGTTAATTTTTGTATTTTTCCAGTAGAGATGGGGTTTCACCATGTTGGCCAGGGTGGTCTCGAACACCTGACCTCAGGTAATCTGCCCGCCTTGGCCTTCCACGTGCTGGGATTACAAGCATGAGCCACTGTGCCTGGTTCTTTTTTAAATGTTTGGAAGAGTTCAGCTTTGAGGCCATTTGGTCCTGGGCTTCTCTTTGTTGGGAGGTTCTTCAGTCCTTTTATTTGTTATTGGTCATTCAGGCTTTTGGTTTCTTCTTGATTCGATCCTGGTAGGTTGTCTGTTTCTAAGAATTTATCCATTTACTGTAGGCTATCCAATTTGATGGTATAGAGCTGTTAATAATAGTTTCTTACGATCTTTTTACTTGTGAGGTTTCTGTTGTAATACCTTCACTTTCATTTCAGATGTTATTTATTTGAGTCTTCTCTATTTTTTTCTTAGTTAGTTTAGCCAAGTGTTTGTTAATTTTACATTTTCCAGAAAAACAGCTTGGATGTTAGAGGCCTACACTGGATCATCACTGGAGGCCAGTAGTTCCCAATCAGCCTGGGAAGAATAGTAAGACCTTGTCTCTCCTAAAAAGAGAAAAAGAAAGAGAAAGCAAAAGAAAAAGGAAAAGGAAAAAAAAAACCCAACAACTCAGTTTTATTTTTCTGTAGTATTTCTATTCTTCAGTTGATCGACTTCTGCATTGAATTTTGTTTCCTTTGTTCAGTGAACTTTGGATTTATTTTGTTGTTTTTTTCCTGGTTTCTTGAGGTGTAATGTTTATTTGAAGTCTTTCTTCTTTTTTAATGTATGCATTTATGGTTATAAACTTGACTCTTCGAGCTGTTTTTGCTGTTTCCACAGATTTTGTTATGTTTGTTTTCACTTTTGTCTCAAAATATTTTCAACTTTTCCTTTTGATTTGTTCTTTGATCAATCAGTTGTTCAGAGGCATGTTGTTTAATTTCCATGTATTTTTGAATTTCCAGTTTTCCTTGTGTAGTTAATTTTTAGTTTCATACCATTGTGGTCAGAAAAGATAACTGATCAGATTGGAATCATTGTTAATTTGTCTAAGATGTACTTTTCATTATTTTAATTGATGCATTACAGTTGTATACATTTTGGGGATACATGTGATATTTTGATAAACGTATACAATTTGTAATGATCAAATCAGTGTAAGTAGGATATCTGTCACCTCAAAACTTTATCTTTTCTTTATGTTGGGAATATTCCAGTTCTTCTCTTCTAGTTATTTTAAAATATACAATAAGTTATTTTGAATTACATTCTCCCTAATATACTATCAAATACTAGAACTTATTCCTTCTATTTAACTATATTTTATAGCATTAACCAATATATTTTCTTCCTTCTCCCCATCTCCTTCACAGTCTCTTATAAAAGCTAATTTTTATATATGATATGACACTTTTTTCCACTTGTTTATTTTTATATGGTTACAAATATGTCACATCCATTGCTTAAAAAGAAAATCCTCAATCATTTGTTGACATATTATGCATTTTTAAATACATTGCTTTTTCAAGATTTTCAAAAATCTGTTCTCAACATATGTATTGGTTTATATTTGGACTCTATTTTCTTTTGATCCATTTAATTGATCACATGCCAAAGCATCCATTGTGGCCATTACAACTCTATGGTTGTTCTTTAAATCAGGTGGAGCTAGCCCTCCAATTTTGCTCTTCATTATGCAGGTATTTTGGTTATGCCAGTTCATGTTAATTTTAGAATCAGCTGACCATTTTCTACCCACCATGCAAGCTGAAATTTTGAGTCGGATTGCGTTGAATTCATAGATCAAATTAGGGGAAATGAACATCTCAACAATATTCTTACACATGAACAAACAATGTATTTCCAGTTTTTAGGCCTGCACTATGTTCTCTGTGAAATATGCTCTAATTTTCAGTCATATTTATATTTATGGATTTTATACACTTGACATTATTGTAAATGGTATTCCTTTTACATTTAAATTCTGTGGTGCAATTGCATAAAATACAATTTATTTTTGCATATTGATCTTATATCCTGCTAGAAACAAATGCGTTTCAGATTCAGGTTTGATCTGCCAGTTGCAATATCTTTGGAAACTTGCATATTTACCAGGTATGAAGAATCTTTCTCATTTCAATTGGAACTTTATCACCAGCCCAAGGGAGAGGAAAGTCCTAACCCATATCAAGTTCTGAGGTTGGGAAGAGTTTGTACTTTGTAGACAAATGCATGTGAAATGTTCTGTATGTTCACCAGTAAGTTTTCCTTAAGATTACTCATGCAGTTGATAAGGCTGCCCATTTGCACTTGTGTCTGGCTGCAATACTATAGTTGTAAAATTTAGAAGCCAATGTTGTCATTTAGTTTAAAATTTAATATTGAAGAATCTACTCCAGCATTATGTAGTGCCAGAAACTTTGGGATGACAACGCAATGATATGTCCAGCAAATATGAGTTTGTACCTGATCGTTATTAGTCTTATTTCTGATGTGATCTATTAGAAAATGAGACCTCTAAGAGCTTTAAAAATAATTAATAATGGCAAGCTGAGGAGGTTAGTTTGTGGGATATTCAGTAGCCATAGGAAACAGTAGTTCCTACTCTGTAACTCAAGTGGGAGTCCACTCTTCAGTGTGTCAGCATCAAGACCCTGATCTGCAGTGGAATTTGCAGCCCCCTGCTGTGTCAGCTTCATTACTTCAAGGGAGGGTGAAAGCCTTCAGTTCCTTAGGTCACAACTGACACATGGAGCACATTTGGTACCTCTTCAGTTACTGACCTTTATGCCCAATCATGGCAGGATTGCTCACCTGAGAGATTCACAAGATCACATTCCCAATGCATCAGATCACTGTGTCACAAACACACACACAAAAGCATTTATTTGTCATTATGTTTCCCTCCTGAATTTCCACCTTGATAGGCTAACATGGCTCACAAACAGCTTTAAATTTGGTTTCTCAAATGTCTGTCTAATGGTTTACAAAAGTCCAGTTATTCAAATGAATTTATCTTACAGTCTGGTTGTCTATTGTTCCATGCTGTGCCTCTGTGACATAAACCGAGAGTCAATATATAAAAAGATTTATTTCCACTGGTTTATAACCAACCAATAAATAGTATGCCTGTTATATATAGTTCTGTGCATTGGGTTGCCAGTCTCCTTCCTTCTTTTACCTGATTTTTGTTGGAAGTGGAGATGATGTAATGTTATAGGTCACTTCTATTAGCTTCCTATCCTTGAACTACAGTTCTACCATCTACTTTTTAAACTGTTTTACCTTGTTATTATAAGATCTGCATATTTGTGAGCATCATTTATGTTATTAATAGTTAATCTCTGTGGTAGTCACTTCTTTGGTTAGGTCAGGGACCAAAATCTGAAAATTAGAAATTCATTCTTTATTTCAGGTGTGTGCGTGCTGTTGTGTTGATCCCTCTCGTCTCTCAGAAAAGTCATTGTAGGCCCAAGTCGATGAAGGGACAGACTGTGAAAGAATGGATGCAGAGCGTGGACTAACTATGTAGTGCCCACTGAATCGAAAATGTTGCTAAAATTGCTTTTCTGCGATTGTCTAACATTCCTCTGAGTCACCTCGTCTGCTGCTTAAAAATCCAAAAGCATTTTCTTCACTGTCTTGTGGCCATTGTTATAAACTCCGCTCTGCTCCTCCTACGTCAACTACCACACAGTCTGTTTCATTGCATGGCCCTAAAGGCAGAGCCATTTTTCCAACTTTAAGTGCACTAAGGGTATCCTGTTTCTGCAAAATCAATGGATGTTAGTGGTTCTCTTAGGGTTTTTTTGTTGTTTGGTTTTTTTGACATATAAGGCCATAATTGGAGTAATGTGAAAAATATTTTTTCCTCCGGAAGTTATTAGATGCTACTATATACAATATTTTTTCTATCATTACACTATAATGTATCCCAGCTATGCCTTTTATATTTCCTAAAACTTCACTTCTGAGAAGGCCCTTCATGTGTTTGTAAAAATTCATGGCCCACCCAGCAGCATTACTAAGTCTTTTGGCGTCTGGCCTCATGGTTTTTCTGTTGATTTTCCTGCTGTCAACATGTAATCTGTGAAGTGAAACAAAGGGAGGGGATCCAGGCCAAGACTTGGTAACATTCAATTATGACAGGCGGCAGTCAGACACTATGTGCAGGGATCCTCCAGATCCTGTTTGACCAGCATCTCTGGGAGGTTAAGAGCCCAGCCTGTCAGAACCACTATTCATTATTATCGACCCTTTCACCAGAATGCACCTGTGGGTGTCAGCTACTGATTTTCACACCTCCAGGCACCTCAAGCTGAGCTGGGAGGAGAAATCTCAAGCTCTTGTCACTAAGGACTCTTCTGGGCTTCCTCTGTATCACCCACCGTAACTAGCATAATGTTTTACCCACAGGGGCTCAGCAGATGCATTTGTTGAGCTCAACAAATTGAGAATCCAAGTTGTCTCGATAAGTGAGATGTTATAGTGTAGAGAATTGAATAGGGTAAGCAGAGGAACAAAACAGGTTGTCATTTTGTTGTTGTTGTTGTTGTTGTTGTTGTTTCTAACAGTACAAAAATTGTGACTGGTAATTGCTGAGGAATCCTAAGGCAGGTCTTTAGTCCCTGACCCCCCTACATTCTCATTACATTCATGGAAGCTGCTTTATTCCTTTCCACCTTAGTTATTTAATCTATAATTAGAGGATAAAATACACAATTTCTAAATGCTAGTACTATAACTGATACACAATTTATTTTGGACACAGGTGAATCTTGAAGTCTGCAAAGCATTTCAATTACCAGACAGAGGCCTGGCACAGTGGCTCATGCCTGTAATCCCAGTAGTTTGGGAGGCTGAGGTGGGTGGATCACCTGAGGTCAGGAGTTCAAAACCAGCCCGATCAACCAGTGAAACCCCGTCTCTACTGAAAATACAGAAAATTCGCCAGGCATGGTGGCATGCACCTGTAATCCCAGCTACTCAGGAGGCTGAGACAAGAGAATCACTTTAACCCAGAGGCAGAGGTTGCAGTGAGCCGAGATCATGCCATTACCCTCCAGCCTGGGCAAAAAGAGCGAAACTCTGTCTCAAAAATATATATATATATATAAAATATATGTATATATAATATATTATATAGAAATATTCAGATATTAATGTCTCCCCAAAATATAATATATTTCTATATAATATATGCATATTATATAATATATTATATATGGAAATATGTAATATTGTATAATATATGCATATATTATATAGAAATATATATATATATAATATATGCATATTATATAATATATTATATAGAAATGTGTCATATTTAATATATAAAATATATAATATATGTAAATTATATAATATATTATATATATCATATATAATATATTATAGTATAAATATTATTTATTATAAATATATGTTATATATAATATATATTATTAGATATATATATATATATATATTTTTTTTTTTTTTGGAGACAGAGTTTCACTCTTTTTGCCCAGGCTGGAGTGCAATGACACGATCTCGGCTCACTGCAACCTCTGCAGACAGAAGATAGATCATCTATGATTACTATGTCAAGGACAATTTTAGAATACTTGTTAAACTCACCACTTTCTTTTCACAGCTGGCCAGGACATAGTATCTACTGACACCTTGAATACTTTGGCTGTGTTAACTGTTTTGAGCCAACATGGAGCCAAGGTGTTGGTTGTACCTTGAGATGCTGACATCTGGCTGAAGTCCAGGGTCACAGGTCATTCAGCTGTTTGAAAAAAACAGAAGCAAGACCAGGCCATCCACTGGGGTCATCTCCATGCAGCATGGGCCACTGGTTCCAATGAACCCACCATCACTATACTTCTCAGGAATCGCTGGTCACTAGACTGAGAGTTCTGCGACAGCTGAGATCACGTCTTACTGATCTCTGTGTTCATGGTGCCCAGCTCAGGGTCTAGCACTGAGGGAGTTCTCAGGAGAATGTTCATCAATTATTGAATGAAAGCGATTGCAAACCTCCTCTTACCTGCATTCCTGTCCCAAATGTCCTGTCAAGGGTGCTGAGATTTCTCCCAGGATGCAGCAAATCCCTTTCCTTAGACTGGCCCTTGCCTTACACAATTCATGCCCCAGTATCTCTCTCTCTGGGACACTGGAAGAAAATGAGTCTGTTCTGAAGAAGTCCTCCTGTGGCTTCCCTTGTCATTAGGAGCAATGTCTTCACCTAAACTCCCATTCTATGAGTTGCCACAACTCCCCAATGTGGGGGAACTTCCATGTTTTCTTTTTTCTTTTCTTTTTTTTTTTTTTTGAAATGGAGTCTTGCTCTGTAGCCCATGATGGAGTGCAGTGGCACAATCTCGGCTCACTGCAAGCTCCGCCTCCTGGGTTCACGCCACTCTCCTGCCTCATCCTTCCCAGTAGCTGGGACTACAGGCACCCACCACCGCGCCCGGCTAAATTTTTGTATTTTTTAGTAGAGAGGGGTTTCACCGTGTTAGCCAGGATGGTCTCAATCTCCTGACCGCGTGATCTGCCCACCTTGGCCTCCCAAAATGCTGGGATTACAGGCATGAGTCACCACACCCAGCCTCCATATTTTCTTAAAATGTTGTTTGTGTTCTTTCTTTCATGGGCTTGAGTTCCTTTGGGGAGACATTAATATCTGAATCCCAAGTATTTAACACAGTGTAAAGAAAAGTAAACACCCAATAAATATTTATGAGATACCATTTGGAAACCTCCTTCAACTGTAAGTACAGAAGAATATTATAAGTATCACTGCTTTGTATACTAGCAAGGGACACTTACTCTGGCACCTAACTTAGGGCAGAGCTTTTTAATGTAAGAATGGATGTCCCCAACTCTTCTCCCAGCATGGTTATTCCCTCTAACCCACACTGACCTGAAGAGCATCCACTGCTACGGCAGCCCCAAGGTCGAGGCTCCTGGGTCTGGGGGACGAGGGGCTCATGGTCGCATCTTCCCCCTCTTGGAGTTGCTGCTGCCCCTCACTATAAACCAGCTCTGATCCATGTGGCTCTCCATGGCCAGGGGCAGGAAACTCCTGTGGAGTAAGTTTCTCTCAGTCCCACTGCTCAGCTCGCGCTGCTCCTTGAGGGTTTGGATGATAACAGGCGTTGACAATTTCCCCTGAGGCTTCTGTCCCAATTTGTCCTAATTCCCCCCTTCTTTGGTTTTCATTTTCCAATGGCTTGTCCTTTGTGGGTTGTTCTCATCCCCTAAACCTGCTGACTTTCTTTCTTTCATCTGTTCCCTCAGTTCTGGGCTTCCAGGGTGTGGACTCAGCTCAGGCTCCTGCAGGAGACACACAGAGTCAGGTCTCAGCTGCAGGTCCTGGGCAGCGTTAAAAACCATGTCAGTTCCTCAGAGAAAACACAGCAGGAAGGGACCTCTAGAAGGACTAAGACTCTCCCAGGCTCCCTCAACATATGGTGGCAGCAGATCGACCACACAAGCCTCGGCCTCAGCCTCCCTGTCCAAAGCACCTAACTCACCCTCTAGGAACTCACTGCTGCGTTTCCGAAAACTTTGGATCAAAAATAGCAATTTCCACTGTGAAAACAAGGAAAGTAAAAGGGTGTTTCCTTCGACAAACCCTTTATCACGGTTCTGTAGTCCTAGTATTTATACTCAGTCAGTTGTCATTCGCTGGCTGGTAGATTGGGGCAGGGAGGACATAAAGACTAAATAGCACTTAACACAAGCCTATTTTCCGGGCCTGGAATCTCAGCTCCACCATTCTTTAGGGAGTTTTCTCTGCTGTAACTGCTGGAGAGTCTCAGCCCCCACATGGGTCATTTCTCCATGATGATACCTGTTATTTTCTTCCTCTCTTGGAGATAAGAGAGGGCAGAGATTGGTTCTGGGTCTCCACAATTCTAGGTTTTCTCTTAAACCAGCCAGGTCAGCTGAAAGCAATCATGACAGAGAGGTCAGGTCAGTGAAGAGGGTCCCAGAGGAGCAGGGGTTCCAAGGACAGGCCCTCATGGAGATGGTCAGGATTGTGACATGGGCAACATTTGACTAATTCTGCTGGGGATGATGTGCCAAGGATTAAGGGGAGGATGCTGCCATAAGGAGAAAGGGGAAGAACCAAAGGAGTAGGAGAAGAAGGAAAATAAAATGATTTCTATAAAGATAGAAAGAGGCCAGGCGCGGTGGCTCAAGCCTGTAATCCCAGCACTTTGGGAAGCCGAGACGGGCGGATCACGAGGTCAGGAGATCGAGACCATCCTGGCTAATACGGTGAAACCCCGTCTCTACTAAAAATACAAAAACTAGCCGGGCGAGGTGGCGGGCGCCTGTAGTCCCAGCTACTTGGGAGGCTCAGGCAGGAGAATGGCGGAAACCCGGGAGGCGGAGCTTGCAGTGAGCTGAGATCTGGCCACTGCACTCCAGTCCAGGCGACAGAGCGAGACTCCGCCTCAAAAAAAAAAAAAAAAAAAAAAGATAGAAAGAAATGCAGAGCCCAGAGGCAAAGCCCGTGTCACAGAGGGTTAGTTCCAGGTTGTGGATCCTAACCAAGAAATTCCTGCTGGGCTTTGCTCAGCCCCATTTCGAAAAGGTTTTGGGTCAGTGACTTTGTTACTTCTACTTTCCCCCCCTTTGGGAACAAGAATCACTAGAATCGTTTTTCTACGTCTGTCCCACCATTGCACACTGAGGGCAGATAAGCTGTTTGTTCAGTTTCACAGGTTGATAGAGGGAAGGGAATTATGTCAAGGATCTGGACTTAATGGACCTTCAGAAGCCTCATTCACACTTGGTGTAGATGATTAAGATGAGATTTTAAACTTTTGATCTGGTGTGGTCTACATAACATTTTTCACTTTGAACTAATGCTTTAATGACATGAAATTTGGAAATCTTAGGGGAAAGGGTGAATGTATTTTGCAGATGGGGGAATGTGAGTGTCTGACTGTGGTAGATGTAATTTCTAAAATGGTCCCCAAACATGCCATACCCTTATGTGTGAAGCCTGTTAAGGTGAGGAGACATCATTCCTGTGATTATGTTGTTACATGCCAGTTATATGACTTTAAGATGATGAGGTTACCTGTGTAAACTGGATCTAATCACATCATTGCATACATGCCAGTGGTTTCTCTAGCTGTCAGGAGAAGGTGACGTCAGGAAGAATGGGAGCTTGAGAAGGACTCCATGAGCTGTTATTGGTTGGAAAATTGAAGAGGCCAGGTGAGAAGGAATGCAGGTGGCCTCTGGAGTCAGAGTGTCTCCTGCCTGACAGCTCAGCACAGGAAAAGAAAACCCAGTCTTTCAACTCCCCAAAAATGTGTTCCTCCTATATCTGAAGTGAACTTGGAGAAGTATCCTGAGCTCCACATAATTACATAGCCTGGATTCAGCTTCCTAAAACCCTTATCATGGAACCCAGCCTCTGTTCCAGACTTCTGTGGTTTCGATCCATTAGTTTGTTGCATGTGCTAATAGGCAGCAATAGAAAACTAGTACAGATGCCTATCTCTACTCTTGATTTATTATTTCAGATACATGGATGCTAACCACTCTAAGAGAAAAAAAAAAAAAAGCAAAGAACTACAGCAAAAATCTTGCACTCACCTTTATGTCACTATTCTGGAGCCCTTGTAACCTGAAGAAGACAATGAGAGGCATTCCAAGCACGTGAGGAGTATCTCTAATGTTACCAACCAAATTTCTGGAAGAATAAAGATGGTACAATACTAACTCCACATAATCTTATGTGCAAATTCACCATCTATCTCTATTTCTTATAGCAGATTTTTTTTTTTTTTTTGGCTCCTTCATTTGGGCTTGCCAGACCAGGTTTGGTAGCAACTATCAGTTATCAGTAAAAATGAAACAATTCACGAAGAGCAATGAAAAGGACTATTATTAAGTTCCTCAAAACAGTCCCTAAAATGCTAAAAGTAAGACAATTAGTCACTATAAAAAAATCCCAATCTAAGAAAAGTTGAAATTTAATGATGTCGGTTTTCCAAATTTTATTTTGTTGGGGCCCAATCATGGGCACCAGAGATTACGAAATGACTGTGCAGAGACTTGAAGGAATTTGGGGAAATGACAAAAATATTCTAAAATGTGACTCTAAAAAACAATTCAACAAACCTCGTTAAGTGATTTCATCATAGATTTAAAATTGGTAAGTTTGATTACAAGTAACTTTTATTTATTTTTTATTTTTGACAGTTTCACTCTGTCACCCAAGCTGGAGTGCAATGGCATGACCTAGGCTCACTGCAACCTCTGCCTCCTGGGTTGAAGTGATTCTCCTGCCTCAGCCTCCTGAGTAGCTGGGATTACAGGCACGTGCTACCAAGCTTGGCTAATTTTTGTATTTTTAGTAGAGACGGAGTTTCACCATGTTGGTCAGGCTGATCTCGAACTCCTGACCCTGTGATCCACCCACCTCAACCTCCTAAAATGCTGGGATTACAGGCATGAGCCACCATGCCTGGCCACAAGTAACTTTTTAAATGAAATTTCTGTTTTCTACTCTGACATATAAAGAGGTAGAAAGTCACCATTTGTCCTCACAACAAGAAAAAAGCTGAACAAACTGAAAACCAACAACTCTTCTTAGATGGCCAGAGAATTGAGGTCACTGCCACCCTGAAAACTAGAAAGACAGGCAAACACAGAGAGTCACAGCTTGCCAGGAACAGAAGCTGCTGGAGCCAGCACCTGGGAGGAGCACTTAAATGGTATTGACAGATTACTAGAAGCTGAGGGTGGCCTGGGTTGAGCACTAAAAACTCTTTGAGAACCAGCCACGTGGAGATATTACACTTTCCTAAGTCTGACCACTACAACCCAACAAGGTTCTCATGGTAAAGATCAGAAAAAATCCCCAAGGATTGGCTCTGCCAACTTCAGGACACCTTGTAAAGCTACAGTAACCAAAACAGTGTGGAGTTGGTGAAAAAAGGTAAAACAGACTTGTAGATCAATGGAAAATGAAACAGAGCCCAGAAATAGACCTACATAAATATAATAAACTGATCTTTGATAAAGGCGCAAAGGCAATTTAACAGAGCAAGGATGGCCTTTCCAACAAATGCTGCTAGAATACCTGGACACCCACATGAAAAAATACATAAATGTACACACAGATCTTATAACTTTCACAAATGGATCTTATAGCTACATGTAAGGTTCAAAACCACAGGACTCCTAGGAGATAACACGGGAGAAAAGCTAGGTGACTTTGGGTTTGGTAATGATTTCTTAGAAACAGCATTAAAAGCACAATCCATGAAAGAAACAAAATTGAAAAGTTGAGCTTCATTACAATTAAAACCTTCTGCTCTGTGAAAGACACTGTTTTAACAGAATGAAAAAACAAGTCACAGACTGAGAGAAAATATTTGCAAAATACAGATCTGATGAAGGGCTGGTGTCCAAAATAAATGAAGAGCTCTTCAAACTCAATAATAAGAAAGTGAACAACCCAATTTAAAAGTAGGCAAAAGATCTGAACACCTCACCGAAAAGATGTACAGAGAGCAAATAAGCATATGTCATTAGAAAATTGCATATGAAACAATGAGGTAACAGAACCCACCTAAAATCTGTAAAAAGTGACAATCCCAAAAGCTGTCAAACAAACAGAGCTACAGGAACTCTCTTTTTTTTTGAGACGGCGTATCGCTCTGCCGCCCAGGCTGGAGTGCAGTGGCCGGATCTCAGCTCACTGCAAGCTCCGCCTCCCGGGTTTACACCATTCTCCTGCCTCAGCCTCCCGGGTAGCTGGGACTACAGGCGCCCGCCACATTGCCCGGCTAGTTTTTTGTATTTTTTTAGTAGAGACGGGGTTTCACCGTGTTAGGCAGGATGGTCTCGATCTCCTGACCTCGTGATCCACCCGTCTCGGCCTCCCAAACTGCTGGGATTACAGGCTTGAGCCACCGCGCCCGGCCAGGAACTCTCATTCACTGTTGATGGAAATGCAAAATGGTACAATCACTTTGGAAAATAGTTTGGAGGGTTTTTTTAATTTTTTATTTTATTTTTTCACAAAGCTAAACATAGTCTTACCATATAATCTTGCAATGGCAGTTTGACTTATTTAGCCAAATGAGAGGAAAGCTTATGTTCACCCGAAAACCTGCACACAAGTATTTACAGCAGTTTTCTTTATTATTGTCAAAAACTAAAAGTAACCAAGATGTTCTTCTCAACAAGTGAATGGATAAACAAATTGTGGTGTATCCACACAATGGAATATTAGTCAGTGATGAAAAGAAACGAGCTATCAAGCCATGAAAAGACATAAAGGAACATTCAATTCATAAGGCTTGAAGGAAGCCAGTCTGAAAACCTACATACTATATAATTTCAACTGTAGGACATTCTGAGAAAGTAAAAAAGACAGAGATAGTAAAATGATCAGTGGTTGCCAAGGCTGAAGGAGGGAAAGGAGGGATGAATTGGTGGGGCACAGGGAGTTTTCAGCAGTCAAACTATTACATATGATACTGTATTCAGGAGTTATGACACTGTAATTTTCAAAACCCACAGAATTGTTTAAAAAAATAAGATAAAAGAGGGAACACTTAATGTAAACTGTAGACTTTAGTTGATGATAATTATCAATATTGGTTCATCCAATGTAACAAATGTACCACACTACTGCAAGATACTAATGGGGGAAATTGTGTATTGAAGGACAGGGAGGCACATGGGAACTCTCTATAGTAGCTGCTCAATTTATCTGTAAGCCTAGAACTGTGCTATAAAGTAATATCTATTAATTTTTCTAAATTAGCATGTGAAAGCTCCAAATTCAATTTTTGGTGGCATCCTGATATCGTGTGGTTAATACTTGGCGTTGAGATGCACCAACCTGGAGTCAGAGGAGTTGAAGGCTTCACTGTCTGTGCCTTCACCCTCTGTGCCTGGGGGTGCCCCTGGAATCCAGATGGCAGATCAGTTAGATCACAGTGACATCAGCACTCCAGACAGTGTAGGTTCCAGTAAGGACAGGGTGAAACTACCTTGGAGGGCAGAACTTGCTAAATACTTGGAACCACAGATCAAAGAAGGAGACAGGGAGGAACTGCAGGCTACAGAATGAGCTCCCTGACTGAAAGATAAAGGCAGCTTCAGAGATTTTGGCAAATTTTGTTACATAATTAAATCAGAAAAAGAACTTAGATTTCAGTGCAAAGTGGTCTATTTAAAAAGAAAGAGAAGGAAGGAAGGGAAGGAGGGAAAGAGGGAGGGAGGGAGGGAGGAAGGGAGGGAACTTAGATGAAGACTAGAATATCTGGGAGTGGGCTTAAACCATCAATCATTCCATTAATGGCCACATGCTAACGAATTATAGCACAGAGATAGCATACTGTAACATCAAATACAGTCAGTATGGGGTGAGAAGGTGCTCCCCAACTTCTCCATTCTCTTCTGAAGACACATTCTCCTCTGAAGAACGCAGATATTGAATCTTGCCTTTGGATAAGATTCACATGAACGAGCTGGGGCACCCGACTCCAGATTACACCAGGCCACGACCTTCCCTGCTGCCCCTTGCCTGCCTCAGAGGCTGTCCCGCAGGTGGGGGCCTCAGCCCCAGGTCTGATGTTGTCCATTTGCTTTCTCACTGGGCTTCCTCCTTGCACTGACTTCCACTCCCCCACGACCCAATGAGTGGCCACGTGGGAAAGACACAAACTGGTCATGCCCCTTTCTCTCTGACACCTGTTGATGCCTGCAGAGGTGAGCTGCAGACCCACTCTATGAGTGGTGACTTGAGACTTCCTCACAATCATGACACTGTCCAAGAGCAGGGCCTGGCGCTTAATAGCCACACCATGAAAGCTCGGTGAAAGAAGGCATCCGCCACAAGGTCCTGGAGGATGAAGAATTCCACTGTGGTCCATAACGTTTTAGTCCCAAAAGATCCCAGATTAGGAGATGTGAAAGGCTTTTGAAAGTGGCCATTCTTTTAAACCATTATACTGGCCACTGCACCATGTTCCCCCATCCTGGGCACTCTGGAGGGCACCATCTACAGCCATACCCATCTCCCCACGCAGGACAGTGCAGCAGCGTTAGTTTGGGGGAGAAGAGAACACTTGTCTGCTAAAGTAAAATCACTTACACCTAACCAGGTGCAAGGGCACTGCAGGTCGTGGGTGGCATGCCCTGGTCATGCTGTGATGTTTAGGGGCCATGACATCTACCCTTTGAATCCGAATTATAATAGAGGGGACTCTGTCCCTATCTAGCTGGCAATGCCTTGTGATTTTCCCTTTCGGATCTGGCAGCTCTCCACGTCTGCTCACTTTGTGGGAGGCAGCTCTTGGCACACCAAACCAGGACGATTCAAAAACCAGAGCCGGGGCCCGGCACGGTGGCTCAAGCCTGTAATCCCAGCACTTTGGGAGGCTGAGACGGGCGGATCACGAGGTCAGGAGATCGAGACCATCCTGGCTAACACAGTGAAACCCCATCTCTACTAAAAAATAAAAAAAAAAACTAGCCGGGCGAGGTGGCAGGCACCTGTAATCCCAGCTACTCAGGAGGCTGAGGCAGGAGAATGGCGTGAACCTGGGAGGCGGAGCTTGCAGTGAGCCGAGATCCGGCCACTGCACTCCAGCCTGGGCGACAGAGCAAGACTCCGTCTCAAAAAAAAAAAAAAAAAAAAAAAAAACCAGAGCCTTGGAGACTTCACTGCAAGCCCTGGACAGCGGGAGCTGGTGGCATCTGGAGGGTGGAGTCCAAGAGGTAGCAGCACTGAGGCTCCACACACCCTTAGGAGGACTATAAGGGGCAATTTCTTGGCAAGTGCCTACTTCCCCAGGAACCTCCGCCTAGATGGAAATGGGCCCCACACCTAGCTTTTCTCTGGACAGGCCTAGCCAGGCATCCAGGGTACTGGCTGAGTCCTGGGCAATGCAAATGCCTGTGTGCTGACCTTGCGGTGGCTGGAAGGAAGCACCATGATCTTTCCACTTGGAACTGGACTTGCAAAGACGATGGCTCCTGCTGCTTTCAATTTCCTTGGACTTTGGCAATCAGATTTAGCCTTTTGGAATGGGAAGATGACTCTTTTGGGTCACCCCAGGTATGGTGTTGCCTTGGATCTGCCGGTCCTCCCCAGGCCTCAAGGACTGGCTGACGTTCATCATCTCGGTTGGTGTCACCGCACTCACACTCCCTAGCAAAGATCCCCCAAAGTATCCTGACTAGGAACATATTCCTCAACTTCCTCTCAGATCGTGGTAGTCCATTCTTCTGTTAGTGTAGACTGCGTGTGGGAGGTTGGTGGTGGGTAGGGTGGGAGCCTAGAGAAGGAAGAGAAATGGTAGCCAAGAAGGAACAGAGAAGGAGGGGGAGGCAGGAAGTGTGGAGAGCTGGAGGGAGCTGGGGAAAATGGGTGTGGGGGTAGTGTGAGGAAGACAGGGAGCAGGAGAGACAGGGGATTGGAAACAGAATGAGAGGAGGAGGAGAAAGAGGAGGAGAAGAAGGCAGAATAAGAAGAGGAAATTCCAGCATATCCCAAATCTTGTTCCGGAAATGGTCATCAGTGCTCCATGGATAAAGGGAAAAGGAAAGTTGCAAAGTAAAAGAAAGAAACCCCAGCGGGTAGGGGGTCTCGGCAGAATGTTTATTTCAGGGCAGGAAACTCTGGCAACCCAGGCAGAACTGGTGGCTTTAGTGGAGACCTAAATATTGCTCTTCCCTGTCCCTAATCCGGAAAGATTAATCTCATTCTCTGAGAGAGAAACCTAAAGACAACAGCAGAGAGACGTAAGTCTGGGGCGTCTCTTCCTATTGTAGATTAAAGGTACTCAAGTCCTGTGTGCCAAGGAGAAAAAAATACCTGCAAATTCTGGTGAATATGGAGGCTGAGAATTCACTTGCCAAATGCCAGTAACTGAGAGCATTCTCAACAGCTGGTTCCGTGGGGTAATGGTGAGCACTCTGGCCTCTGAATCTAGCCTATCCGAGTTCAGATCTCGGTGGGACCTTGTTGTTTGCTGGTCTTTTACTCTGTTGCCAGAAGACACTCGGAAGCAAACTCCCCTCTCAAAGACAAAGTGAAAGGATTGGGGTTTACCTCTGCCCTTGTACCAAGTCCTGGGTTAGAGAAGAGAAAGGTTTGGGTCCTGGGGAAGGAAGCTCCGTGGCTGCAAGTGCCCAGGTCCCTCCTTCTCCAGCCTGGCAATGCGTCCCCTGAGATGTCCCTCCTCCTCTCCCGTCCCCTCCTCAGGGGTCCGGGTCCCAGAAACCGGCTTCTCGCAGGGGCCTGGTCCACAGGGAAATTGCCCAAACGTCCAATCGGAGTCACCAATCCTGGTCCCAGCCCTGGGCGAGCCTCCTGGCCCCTGCAATCAGAGGCCCAGACCTCGCAGCCAGCGCCTCAGCAACCGAACAAGTCTCCACCACCTCTCAGGGCGACCCTGGGCCTCGGGGTGAGAGGTCTCCTCCACTAAAAAGGCAGCCGCCCCTCAGTCCGAGACCCCGAGATTCCTTTCACTCGGGAAATCTCGTAATGACACCCGTTGTCTTTTTGGTAAGTAAACGGTGGCATGAGAAATTCTGATGGGGTTAGCTCAGTCATTGGAGATTGTGTCTCAGTTTAGGGTCGATGGTTCGAGACCTAACTTAGGAGTAACACTGTTTTATTCAAATGGCCCATCCTATTCCGAATGTTAATTTACTCTGTTCTTCATATTCAGATTTCCATGCCGAATTTCTAGCTCCCAAGTCTCTATTGCGGGTCCTGAAAGTCGCTGCTTCACTGAGCTTTGGAATCTGACTCCGGAAAATCTCATTCTTTCGTCCCAAGATTTCAGCCGGAAAGAGAAACCTGCGCGGCGACCTCTTCAAGCGCGCGGGCTGGGAGCGCGGGTTCTGATCTCGGTCGCTCGGGAGGAGCTGCCGCAGGGCCACGGGTAAGAGGAGCCTGAGCAGCTCCCAGGGTTGAGTGCGGGTCGGTGGGGGCGGCTCATGGTGGGTCTTGAGAGCAAGCTAAGATGTCCCTCCGGGCGCTCAGGACCATCACTCTGATTTTCATATTTTGAAAATATGAAAATTTTCAGCGGTTACGAAGGACTGAAAAACACCGCAGTCTTTGAGGGGCTCAGTTTGGCGGACGTGCAGAGGCGTGAGGGTGGGGGAGGGGAGAGAGGTGCCTTGTTGGCTCCTTAGAGTGGACTGGCAGGAAGGAAAACACAGAAGATCAATTTCCCCTTGCAGGCTGGACTGCAGGGCCTGGGATGGAAAATTGGACAGTCAAAGAGTAACGATATGTAGAGGTTGGCTGCATGCATTGAAAATTGTTATCCCTCAGGCCTGTAACCCCAGCATTTGGGAGGCGGAGGCAGGCGCATCACGAGGTCAGGAGATGGAGGTCATCTTGGCCAACACAGTGAAACCCCGCCTCTACTAAAATACAAAAATTAGCCGGGTGTCTTGGCACCTTCCTGTAACCCCAGGTACTCGGGAGGCTGAGAGAAGGGAATCGCTTGAACCCGGGAGGCGGAGGTTGCAGTGAGCTGAGATAGCACCACTGCACTCCAGCCTGGCCACAGAGCAAGACTCAGTCAAAAAAAAAAAAAAGAAAAGGAAAGAAAGAGAGAGGAAGAAGGAAGGAAGGAAGGAAGGGAGGGAGGGAGGGAGGGAGGGAGGGAGGATGGATTGTTATCCCTGGAGAGAAGTGTAGGGGGGACCAGGACACTGCTGTTGTTGCTGTTCACCACCAGCTTTGCAGCATATGTAACTCTGATAACAGTATATAGTGCATAAAAAATCATTCCTGTTTACAACCAATTATCACAACTAGCTACAGATTTCTTTGTTCCTTCTCCACTCCCACTGCTTCACTTGACTAAACTTAAAGGAAAAAATTTTTGTTTTTACATATGATATTGTTTAAGTTGATCCTCAGCACCCCCTCCTCAAGTAGCTGGGACCACAGGTGTACAACACGGTGTCCAGCTAATTTTGTATATTTTGTAGAGACAATGGTTTTGCCATGTTGGCCAGGCTGGTCTTGAACTCCTGGCCTCAAATGATCTGCCTGCCTGGGCCTCCCAAAGTGCTGGGATTACGTGCTGGCCTCCATGCCAGCCATCATTTGTATTTTGAATTTAAATATTTTATAGTCATAAGTATTACTCTTCAAAGATTCTGGGTTTTATAGCATGTACATGGTGGGGTTCAGGACACACTACTCCAAAATATAACAACTCGGGGTATTGAATATTTTATGCTAAAGGAATTTGAGAAAACAACAGAAGCAGGAAGGTCACTGTTACTCTCCCCCTGCGCTTCTTTCCTGAAGCTGATCATAAGATTCTCATGTGAGAGGTGCTCTCTCTGTAACGAGAGGAAATGTGCATTGTTGTGTCTGAAAACACAGCAACACAGAGTCTGAACATACAGGCCTGGCTACGTTTCCCCCAGTTTATTACCGTTAGATCATACTCCTTTCATCATATCACACTTCTCTATAGCTATCCAGTATTCATCAAACCTAACATTAAAAAAATAAAATAAAATAAAATAATCAAAAAAAACCTTGAAGTTTAGCTGTTTCTTCAGGTCTTCATTTCCTTAGCAAGGCTCTTCTGTCATGTAAAACTTACATTAAATAACTAGATATGCTCTCTTCTCTTGTTAGTCTGTCTTTTGCTGTAAGGTTCTCAGCAGTGAACCTAGGCTGGGTTAGGAAAAGCCATATTTCCTCCCTTACATGTGCAAATATCTTCTACCGTAAAATGATAAAAATTTTATTGGGGCAGGTTGGAAGCAAAAAATTGAATCATTATTCCCCTTTGGATGAGCTGAACAGATGAGCTAATGAACTCCCAGTTCCTCCCAGATAGAAATACTTCTCTAGCTCATTTCCTGAAGCTCCTAGAGGATCAAACCTGCTGGAGATTGAGGGGCCTTCTTGGGACCTCCCAGCCCAGGAGGTTACTGCTGGTGAGAGGATTGCTGCAGTCTCCCTGGGAGGGTGCACCGCCACTGGAAAGTATCGCTGCTGTAACTTCAATACAACAAATTTTCATCACATCAGCTCTTTTTATTTGTTTTTTGGAGATGGAGTCTCACTCTATCACCCAGGCTGGAGTGCAGTGGCCCAATTGCAGCTCACTGCAACCTCTGCCTCCTGGGTTCAAGTGATTCTTCTGCCTCAGCCTACTGAGTAACGGGGATTACAGGTGCACTGCCATGCCTGGCTACTTTTTGTATTTTTAGTAGAGACAGAGTTTTTCCATGATGGCCAAGCTAGTCTCAAATTCCTGTCCTCAGGTGCTCTGCCCACCTCGACCTCCCAAAGTGCTGGGATTATAGGCATGAGCCCCCGCACCTGGCCACATCTGCTCTTCGTGCAGTGTTGCAGGCAAAATACAAGAGCTAACATGCAAATAAGTAACATACGCACATCATCAACTCTGCCTGATATGCCAAGGGCCACATGTCAGGCACAGGCAATGAGTGTGCATGATTACTTATTTAGTCCTTACCACAGGCCAAGGTCACACCATCATATTCATCTTCCATATGAGAAAACTAAGATGCAGAGATTTTAAGTTACCTGCCCAGGGTCACTCCGGGCAGATTTCTTTCACTATCATACTTTTCCTATGTCGGGTTTTTCTCACTGTCATAATTTTTGCAAGGGTACTTTTGTTAGGAGAAATACATACACAGTGGTTCTGAGAATGTCTTCTGGAGCCAGGCTGCTTTCACTTCAAATTCCTGCTTTCAAATCCTTGTTCCCTGGCTCAGTGACCCTGAGCACCGCGTCTTGCTTCTAACCTCCAAGCTTCCGTCGTCCATTCCTGGACATAGGCCAGGCTAAATATCAGAGTTTAGTCCCAAGTCTGAGTCTGAAACAAAGATGATAGCCCTTTCCCAAGACAAACCTCTTCCTTTCTTCCTTTCTTGGGGATCAGACCTCCTTAGCAAAGTTAACGAATTAGACAGTAGACTGGAAATTATGGCTCAGGAGCCATGAAGCCAGAATTCACAAGATTCCTAAGCTCCCCAGTTGTGCCTATAGATAACATCATTAGTGTCAAACCTAAGATTGGTGTTCAAGGTGTTTTTCAGACCCTGCCTTATGCCTTATGATGGACTAGCTGGCACACCCAGACTGGTAAACTGGCTCATCTGGTCCTGTGCCCCCACTCAGGGACTGACTCAGTGCAGGAAGATAAGCTATGACGCCCTGTGATTTTCATCCCCAACCCAACCAATCAGCTTTCCCCATTCCCTAGCCCCCTGCCCACCAAACTATCCAAAAAAAAAAAAAGTACCCTCTGAATTTGGGGGGAGACAGATTTGAGTAACAATAAACCTCTGTCCTGGTCACTTAGCTGTCTCTGCATTTATTAGATTCTTTCTCTATTGCAGAAAGCTTGCTGTTCTCAGCTCCATTGGCTTTTCTGGGCAACCAGCAAGATAAACTCACCAGTTACGTTAATAAAAGAGAAACACAAATGATACATATGCTTGAAAAGAAACGTAAGTCTGTATATTTCTTTTGAAGAAACACGAAAGGAGGAGGAATGATATGACAGGCAATACACTGTCCTAAATATTTTCATGATTCTCCTGCCTCCCCCATATCCTTCTTATCCCAACAACTGCTCCCCAGAAACCTTGAACTTAAACACGTCCTGCCAGAACTGGGTTTGTCCTTTCCTTGCATTTTCCTCTCACCTGCCCCACACCCCTTCCAAATCTGTTCTTTCAATTCCAGGTCATTGAGTTTTTCCATTTAAAAATATAAAAGATACAGAAAGAAGAAGATAACGAGTCATCCACATTCCCACCACCTGGAATTAAGTACTGTTCATATATGTACATATTTTTTCTTCCAAATCATTTTAAAGTTACTCTCATTTAAAAAAAAAAAAAATACATGCTTAGCATAGACCATACCAGCAATACATAAAAAGTACAGATATGTAAAATTTCTGATCATCCTAAGTTCAAAATAACTTTTGTTAACATCAGGGCAACACTGATAGAATCATGTTCTTCTGGTATATCTACAGAGAGAAGAATACATATTTTAACTAGACTGTCCCCCCCACACCCCTGCAAAAGAAAAAACAGAACAATAAAGATATATATATGAACTATATATTATATATATACACATATACATATATATGGGAGTTATATATTTTATATATATACATGTATATATGTATATGCTTTTGTAAAATTGAGCTTAGACTGTATTTTCATTTTGCAAATATTCCATTTAATAGTGCATGAATTAACTGAAGACAAAGAGACAGAAACAAATGAAGGAATTCCTGAACTCTCAATCACATTTAGAGAGACACTTTTCTAAAGGAATCCTCTAAAGCTAAACGTACATTAAATTAAGTAGAATGCATTATGATTTGCAGTGGGTTTTTTGTTTTGTTTTGTTTTTTGTTTTTGAGACGGAGTTTTTGTTTTTGTTTTTGTAACTCTGTTGCCCAGGCTGGAGTGCAGTGGCTCGATCTCGGCTCACTGCAACCTCCACCTCCCGGGTTCAAGTGATTCTCCTGCCTCAGCCTCCCAAGTGGCTGGGACTACAGAAGGGCTAATTTTTGTATTTTTACTAGAGATGGGGTTTCACTATGTTGGCCAGGATGGTCTCCATCCCTTTACCTTATGATCCGCCTGCCTTGGTCTCCCAAAGTGCTGGGATTATAGACTTCAGTCATAGTTCCCAGCCTTTTTCTTTTTCTTTTTTTTTAAGAGCAGCATCACTTGCTTTGTCAACCAGGCTGGAGTATACTGGCACGATCTCAGCTCGCTGCAACTTCCACCTCCCGGGTTCAAGAGATTCTCCTGCCTGAGCCTCCTGAGTAGCTGGGATTACAGGCGCCCGCCATGTTAGCCCAGCTGGTTTCAAACTCCTGACGTCAGGTGATTCGCCTGCCTCAGCCTAGCAGCCTTCTGTACAAAGGGAAAAGCTATGCAGCTCTCGCGCTAGTTAGTTTATAGTAAACACGATCACAGAGGCTCCAGCGAGAAGGACGGGGACATCTCACTTCACCATAAACCAGGGAGAAGAACGGCGACATCTCATTTCAGTATAAACCAATAAAAGCAAAAATCACCCTTTCACATATGCTCTTTTTGCAATACAAAAATTCAGGGAAAAGCGCGAACGTAGTCCCCCCAATATCACTAACTACACAGTCGAGTTTTCCACATCTGGAATAAAATGGATAAACCACACTCTGATCAAAAGCACCTTCACAATGACGCTATCTCCCCTTCCAGGTAAGTATGATTAGAGACGCCTCCACCCTGCCACAGCCCCATACGCCTCACCCTTCACACGCACGGTCACTTGCCACGCGCTTGTCCCCCCCACCGCCCCCACCATGCCACCCCGAGCCCTCCCAGCCCTGACACACAGCTGGGACGATCACGTCCAACCGGCGGTCCTGGACTTGCTCCCACAGCACCAGAAATCCTTCGTGGCGAAGCAGCAGCCCCTGCGCTGCCTCATCTACATAGGAATCGCCCTATCCGTGATGTCACCGACAGCGCCTTTCCCGGTCCCCGTCTGCTCTTCCGCCCCACCCTCCGCCACTCAGCCGCCCAACCAGCTGCGGGAGCCGGCGGAGGAAGTGACACCCGCCTCTATCTCCTTTCCCTCCCTTCCCCCTTCCTGGTCTCTCCCAAAGAAGTGGGTTCTTAACCTGTGATGCCAACGATCCCTCTGGCCGCCAAATGGAGCCTGTGCTGTCTTCTTCAAATAATGACTTTTAATGCACAAACTAGAAAGTTTAGGATTACAAAGAAAACCGGTTCTTTTGACAAACGTTTATCCTTGTGATACAGCATTCCGCTTGACATTGGAAGTCGTTCAATATCAGAGAGAAACCGTATCTATGAAACTAGAGAGGCTGCTCAGATGACTGCAAACCAGCCATCCTTGCTTGTTTTATCACTAGGAGTGTTATAAAGACGGTTGTCCAGTTTCATGAATCTTGTAGGGTTTTTTCAAATACAGCAATATACAAAAATGTGCTGCCCCAGCAGAGCACACTGGACACTCAGGCATGATGCTGGAGTCATTGTATCATCTCTTCCACTGCCTTCTCTAGACCTTAGCACTTACCTCATGTTAACACTTTATATTCTGCAAAGACAGAAACAAAGTCATCCAAATTTGGCAAAAATATTTGGGGGAAATTTTATTTCAGGTGTTTAACTGATTACTTTTAATATGTAGACTACAACACCAAACTCTGACAATACTCCACAGACTTATTAATGGTTTCCACCCCGTCTCTGCAAATCTATCAGGCAAGTTTTGCCTGCCCTTTACTTTCCTATAAACTGAGTCATCCAGTGTGTAGTGGGTTTTGGGGGGAGTGTTACTGCCCAACAGGTACACCTTGCCTGCTGCTTAGACAGAGCCAATTTTTTGACACAGGGGAATTGCAATAAAGAGCTGCACTCTTTATTTGGTGGATGGGGTCCGGTGAGTTGGGAGTTCTGATTGGTCAGGTCGGAGATGAAATCACAGGGAGTTGAAGCTGTCCTCTTGTGCTGGGTCAGTTCCTGCGTGGGGGCCACAACACCAGATGAGCCAGGTTATCAGCCTAGCTGATGCCACCTGATCCACTGAGTGCAGGGTCGGCAAAATATCTCAAGCACTCATCTTAGGTTTTCTAATAATGACGTGATCTCCAGGAACAATTTGGGGAGGTTTAGAATCTTGCAGCCAGAGGCTAACATAACTCCTAAACCATAATTTCTAATCTCGTGGCTAATTTGTTAGTCCCCCAAAGGCAGTCTAGTCCTCACGCAGGAAGGCGGTTTGCTTTGGGAAATGGATATTGTCATCTTTGTTTCACAGCTAAACCGTAAACTAATTTTCTCCCAAAGTTATTTCGGCCTTTGCCCGGGAATGAACAAGGTCAGCTTGGACGTTAGAAACAAGATGGCATCAGGTCAGATCTCTTTCGCTGTGATAATTGTTCCCATTGTAATTTTTGCAAAGGCCGTTTCAGAAGCAGGGGCATAGGTTTGACTTCTGTCACTCGGTCTTATGTCTATGAATTTTTCATGTTATTCATATGGTTATTTGTTTCTATGTGTATTTCTTTGTATGAATATACATTAACTTATTTATTTATTCTGCTGTTGTTGAACATGTTGACCTAAAAGAAGGAGGCTGAAGCACAAAATATAATTTAGAGTTTACTTGAGCCAACTCTAGTCGGCTGGAAGACAGCTGCCTGGAAGACTCCCACCCAAGGAACTTTGGATCTGAGTTCCCGTTGGCCTTTGTCACAAGCAGGTTTTTATTTTTTATTTATTTTATTATTAGTATTATCATTATTTTGAGACGGAGTCTTGCTCTGTCGCCCAGGCTGGAGTGCAGTGGAGCGAACTCTGCTCACTGCAAGCTCCACCTCCCGGGTTCTCACCATTCTCCTGCCTCAGCCTCTCGAGTATCTGGGACTACAGGCACCCACTATCACGCCCAGCTAATTTTTTTTGTATTTTTTAGTATAGACAGGGTTTCACCGTGTTAGCCATGATGGTCTCGATCTCCTGACCTCATGATCCGCCCGTCTTGGCCTCCCAAAGTGCTGGGATTACAGGTGTGAGCCACCATGCCCGGCCCACAAGCAGGTTTTTAAAAGTCAAAAGCGGGGACAGACAGTGGGCTGATAGAAAGCTGCCTGTCAGGAACTCTCATTGGTTTACAGAAATATCATTGTTGGTGATTGGCTATAAATATCATTGATTGGTGATTGGACAAACAGTACCGCAAGAATAAACCTTTTCTTTTCTGCAATCATAGGCAATGATTTTCAATACCATTGTTTTCCCCCTGCTAACATTTTGTCTGAATTCCAGTAAGTCAGCTTATGAAGTAGTGTAAAAAAGGGTAATAGAAGCCTAAGAGGTGGATCAGTGTATCATTGGGCCCATATCATAAGCATGTTTCTGGAAGAAACTTGTTCCCTTTATCCTTCCAGAGATCCCTCTCCTGCTTGGGAGCTCCCACTAATGCTTTTTTTTTTTTTCCCCAGAGTCTCGCTCTGTTGCCCAGGCTGGAGTGCAGTGGCACAATCTCAGCTCACTGCAACCTCCGCCTCCCAGGTTCAAGCAATTTTTTAGAGATGGCATCTTGCCCTGTTGCCGAGGCTGGTCTCCAACTCCTTGCCTAAAGCAATCCTCCCACCTCAGCCTCCTGATTTTCTGGGATTACAGGTGTGAGTCAACCAGCCTGGCAGTGCAAGAAAAAGAAAAAAAAAGTCAAGAAATTATTGTTTATTTTATTTTATTTTGAGTTGAGGTCTTACTCTGTCACCCAGGCTGGAGTGCAGTGGTGCAATGATAGTTCACTGCAGTCTGGATCTCCTGGGCTCAAGCAATCCTCCTGCCTCAGCCTCCCAAGCAGCTGGGACTACAGACGTGAGCCATTGTGCTGGCTAGTTTTATAAAGTTAGCTCATTTTTTAAAATTTGTAGAGACAGGGGTCTCACCATGTTGCCCAGGCTGGTATTGAACTCCTGGCTTCAATCCTTCTTCTCTCCTCGGCTGCCTAAAGTGCTAAGATTACAGGTGTGAGCCACCACACCCTGCTTTTCATATTTTAATTTTATATACGTAATTATTACGTATATTACTTAAGATAATTGGGGCAGTAATCTCTTTAATGTTTTAGATACTTAATTTATCTATTCACTCCACTGGAAGAGTATGCCAATTGGTTTCATAAGAAAATATATTTATAAATCAGAAAATTTCTTTCCACCAATCTAGGGGGCATTGAAAAGCAAATAACTGCATTAAGTAACATCATTTAAGGTGAAAACAGATGCAGTGGTATCTATTAACAATGCTTATCAGTGAGGGAAACAAACTGAAGAAATGAACATCGTTAGATCCTTGGAAAACACTCACTGTTGAAAATCTGAGTGATTCTGTGATACCCTTTTGAGTCTGGCAGGGCATTCTCTTTCCAGAGCATATAAAAGTAAGTAAATCATTTCTTTTCATCCATTTTCATTAAGAGATCAGCTTCCTTGATGTTCTGGAGATTATTAAATTTGATCTGTGGCCACATGCAGTGGCTTAAGCATGTAATCCTAGCACTTTGGGAGGGCAACGTGGGCAGATCACTTGAGTTCAGGAGTCCGAGACCAGCCTGGCCAACATGGTGAAACCCCATCTCTACTAAAAATACAAAAATTAGCCAGGCATGGTGACACATGCCTGTAATCCCAGCTACTCAGGAGGCTGATGCACAAGAATCACTTGAACCCGGGAGGCCAAGGCTGCAGTGAGCCAAGATCATGTCACTGCACTCCAGCCTTGGTGACAGAGTGCAACTCTGTCTTAAGCAAAAAAAAAATTTGATTTGTATACTTGTAAGAAGTGCTTATATTGCTGACTCCATTGCTTATTTGTGATTATAAGTGTATAAAGAGAAAATATCTTTTCTCCTTTCTGTAGTGTGACTTAAACTTAATCCTTAAAGGACATGTATTTCAGCTGGTTAGAGTTTTTTTAGCTAGTAGAAACCTGAGTATACGAATCAAAGAAAACTGCTCCTTACATGCCACAGACGTAGTTTTCTTTCTGTACTAAGATTTCTTTTAGGTATAGTAATTTGTTAAAGCCAAGAGCTCCTATGGAATGAAGTTAGTTGGGAGGGGGCATTGAGTAGTAAGATCATCTTTATAATAGAGATGCCACTCTTGCAGGTATTGACAGCTATTGGGCCCAAAAAATGTTACCAAACATTGGAAAGACAAGATACGAGCAACTTCTCATTGCTGCAGTCTCAAATATCAGGAAATACCATTATCCTCAGGACAATGAACAGACCATCGAAAGAGACTCACAGACTCGATCCGCTGTCATGTATCACCAAACAGGGACTGGATCCTTGTCAATAACACCCAACAGAGATTGTCCTCAGAAATTCACTTCATAACATCAAAACCAGAAACCCACACTGATGCCACTGATGGCAGAAAACAATGATGCAAGAAAGGTTGGCCGGGCGCAGTGGCTCAAGCCTGTAATCCCAGCACTTTGGGAGGCCGAGGCGGGCGGATCACGAGGTCAGGAGATCGAGACCATCCTGGCTAACATGGTGAAACACCATCTCTACTAAAAAACACAAAAAACTAGCCGGGCGAGGTGGCGGGCGCCTGTAGTCCCAGCTACTCAGGAGGCTGAGGCAGGAGAATGGCGTAGGTAAACCCGGGAGGCGGAGCTTGCAGTGAGCTGAGATCCGGCTACTGCACTCCAGCCCGGGCTACGGAGCGAGACTCCGTCTCAAAAAAAAAAAAAAGAAAGGGAGAGAGGGAGATAGAGAGAGGACGGACTTGCCCAATGACCATGCTTAGTATATAAAAGCAAAAGAGCTCAACTTCTGCTCATGAAAGCAAGAACTGAGGGAACAAGAGCCAATATCTCTAAGGATCCAGGTCTGCACCAGGGGCCTGTTAGGTGCAGGATTCTGTTGGCTCCAATGATGGGTCTCAGATGGACTAATTTTTATGGACATAGCCTCTGAAAGAAATCAGTCGAGGAATAATATAGAGACACTTATCTACATGCTCATTCTCTATTAATATAGAAGGGAAACTAGCATTAGATTGTTTTCATCAAATAAAAGTAAAATCAAGATTTATAAAGAAAAGAGGAAAGGGGAGGAGAAAAAAATGACTGGGACCATTGTGATTTTGCTACCTTTGGATAAGCAATTTGAAAGAAAGCTATCAAAGAGGTCACTATGACCTGTCTTCTCCAGACCAATGTGACTTGGTCACCACAGGAAACAATTATAGGCTGGGCACAGTGGCTCACGCCTGTAATATCAACACTTTGGGAGGCGGAGGTGGGAGGATCACTTGAGCTCACGAGTTGGAGAGCAGCCTAGGCAACATAATGAAACTCTGTCGGTACAAAAAATACAAAATTTAGCCGGGCATGGTGGTGTATGCTAGTAGTCCCAGCTACTCAGGAGGCTGAGGTGGGAGGAACACCTGAGCCTGGGGAGGTTGAGGCTGCAGTGAACCATGATTACACCACTGCACTCCAGCCTGGATGACAGAGTAAGACTGTGTCTCTAAATAAATAAATTAAATTTGAAAAAGAAACAGGGTCAGGCACGGTGGCTCACACATATAATCCCAGCACTCTGGGAGGCCAAGATGGGAATATCACTTGAGCTCAGGAGTTCAAGACCAGCCTCGGCAACATAGTGAGACCTCATCTCTAAAAAATACACATTTCAATAAATATATATAATAAAATATATACTATATTTTATTATACATAATATATAATTGTATATATTTATTATCATATAATATGTGTATGTTTTATTATCTATATAATAAAAAAGAAACAATTACAGATGTTGGAGGACTTTAAAATATCTCAGCCAGGTGCAGTAGTTCAAGCTGGTAATCCCAGCACTTTGGGAGACTGAGGCAGGAGGATCACTTGAGCCCATGAGGCTGAGGCTTACAGTGAACTATGATCATGCCACTGCACTGCCACCTGGGTAACAGAGCAAGATCCTATCTCAAAAAATAAAATAAAATGTCTTAGAGGTTTAGCTGTCCATCCTACGCAACTGAATACCTTTGTGTAATATCCACCATGTCCTCCTGTTGTACCTCTCCCTTACTTAAGCCAGGAAGGCACTTGTCCCCTTACTAGAATATCATTGGCATGTGGCCGGGTGTGGTGGCTCATGACTGTAATACCACCATGTTGGGAGGCTGGTCAGGAGTTTGAGACCAGCCTGGCCAACATGATGAAACCTTGTCTCTACTAAAAATACAAAAATTAGCCGGGTCTGGTGGTGCTGGCTTGAAAGCTGAGATCACTCCACTGCACTCCAGACTGGGCGACAGAGCAAGACTCCGTCTTAAAAAAAAAAAAAAGGAAAGAAAAGAATATCATGGGCACATGTATAGAAAGTTTGTTAGGCCGGGTGTGGTGGTTCACACCTGAAATCCCAGCACTTTGGGAGGCTAAGGCAGGTGAATCTCTTGAGCCCAGAAGTTGGAGCTCCTAGGGCCAACCTGGGCAACATAGCAAGACCCTATCTCTAAAAAAAAAAAAAAAAAGTTGGATTTGATGGTGCACACCTGTAGTTCCAGCTATTCTGGAGGCTCACTAGTGTCAGGGTGGCAGGTGTGGTGAGTTTGCAGTGAGCTGAGATCACGCCACTGCACTCCATCCTGGGTGACAGAGTGACACCTAGTCTCAAAATAAAAAGTGGGTGAGGG
>NW_022681470.1:99174356-99199356 GCF_009764315.1 Trachypithecus francoisi | reverse complement strand
ATTCTTGTACACTTCTCATTGGCCACTGGTGTATTTCTATAGGGTAGAGGCCTGGAGAGCAGTTGTTCCAGCATAGTGATTACATGGTTTTTATATCATTCTATTTTCTTTCCTTTGTTGGTTTATTAGCTATAATTCTTTCTGTCTTCTGGTCCACTGCTCTCCAACTTCTTTCGCTGCTTTTGCTTTTTCAGTGATGGCTTTAGGGTTTCCAGAATACATCTTTATCAGTGCCATCAAGTGACATTCTACCTCCCCTTCTGGCCATTATGCTAGTGTTGTCATGTAATTTGATTTTAGACATGTTATAAACCCCAGAATCCATTATTATTGCTTTTGTTTAATCAGTCAAATTATTTTAAAACATTTAAATAGTAAGAACATACATATTTAACTATGTACATACCAATTTCCAGTAGTCTCCATTTCTTTGTGTAGGTCCAGATTTCTGTCTGGTATCCTTATCCTTAGGCCTGGAGGACTTCTTTTGCATTTCTTGCAGTGTGGGTTGCTGAATTCTGTTTTTTTTTTTTTTTTTTTTTTTTTTTTTGAGAGGGAATCTCGCCCTGCCGCCCAGGTTGGAGTACAATAGCTCAATCTCGGCTCACTGCAACTTCTACCTCCCGAGTTCAAGTGATTCTCCTGCCTCAGCCTCCTGAGTAGCTGGGATTACAGGTGCACCCCACCAAGCGTGGCTAATTTTTTGTATCTTTAGTAGAGACAGGGTTTTACCACATTGGCCTGGCTGGGTTGGCCAGGCTGGTCTCGAACTCCTGACCTCGTGATCCGCCTGCCTAAGCCTCCCAAAGTGCTGGGATTACAGGCATGAGCCTCCGCGCCCGGCTTGAATTCTCTCATTTTTTGTATGTCTTTAAATGTCCTTATTTCAGTCACATTCTTGAAAGAGTTTTCGTTTTGTCATAGAATTCTAGGAAAACTTTTATTTTTTTCAGTACTTTAGGATGTTGCCACTTTGTTTTTGTAAAACTGGCATAAAGTGGGCTTCCTGTACTTGTTATATAATTTTTGGAATGTGTACTTAAATTAAAAACATTAAAATGGGCTGGACAAGGTGGTGCATGCCTGTAGTCCCAGCACTTTGGGGGGCTTTGGAAGTCCCAGCACTTTTGGGAGGGGGAGACAGGAGGATCGCTTTAGGCCCAGAGTTGGAGACTAGTGTGGGCAAGGTAGCAAGACCCTATCTCTCTGTCTGTCATATGTGTATGTATATATATATGTATATATACACACACACACATACATACATCATGAATGTCCTAGATTCATCTTAAGTTCCACCAACAATGCATTTAAAGTAAAATGTGCCCAACCTGAGGGTAAAACCTATCTGCTGACATGTAATTTGTGTTTGTGAGACATTCTCAACAGCATTTGCTTTCCCTAGCATCCCTAGCATAGTGGTTCTTGTGTTTTCCTCACACCTGAATGTCTTAAGTGCAAAACCTGTCAGAATTCACTTCCTTTGCCAAAAGATTCTGTAATACTTTTTTTTTTTCGAGATCATTCGAGATCAGTTCACTGCAACTTCCACTTCCCATGTTCACAGGATTCTCCTGCCTCAGCCTTGCAATTAGTTCAGACTACAAGCCTGCGCCAACACACCCGGCTGATTTTTGTACTTTTGGTAGAGACGGAGTTTCACCATGTTGGCCAGGCTGGTCTCAAACTCCTGACCTTAAGTAATCTGCCCACCTCGGCCTCCCAAAGTGTTGGGATTACAGGTGTGAGCCACCGCGCCGGGCCTAAAATACTCTTACTTCAAGTAAAAGTGCATTAAAAACAAACTTCTCAGTTGCATCCCTGGAATCCATAGAAAGCCTGGGAGAGACAATCAAGTGCTACAGGATCAAGTGCTAAACAGGGGAGGACAAAGCGTGGCTTCCTCACTAGGAGTCAGGGCAAAGTTATCTGCTTTGGTCTCCAATGGAGACCGGAACTCGGTTCACCTGCGACAGGAGGACGCGGCCCAGAGGAGGCAGACTTTCTCTTCATGGTGCCTTCAGATGGGAAATCTCCTAGGATTTCTTTCTTTCCCTTTGATCTACTCCCAACGCTCCCTTTGTTTCTTCAAGACCTTTTTTGGATCCCTAATGTGCAGGACCTAAGGGACTGGTGCCCTTCCCTACCCTCCCTGTCTGTGTGTCTTCAGCGCCCAAGCTCACCCAGAACATTATTGCCTGCCAGAGACAGTGAGAGGACCAAGGAGGGTGACGGGTGCAGTGGGAACCACAGAGTCACCATGAACCTGTGCCTCGTGGGCTCCTAGCCAATTGAATAAACATCCCCTGAAGCTTCTCTGCAGGTCACAGCGAAGAAGAGGGTGGCTACCGACCCGGTGAGAGAAGCATCAAGAAGCATCGGGAGGACCTGACCCTACCCCTGGACCTTGAAGACAGGCCTGGCTAGGCTGATTTTAATGGGTAGACCCAAGGAAAAGGCTCAAGGGTGACCCAAAGTCCGACCCTGAGATTAAGGCTTTCAGATGTCTGATTGTTTTGATGTTGGTCAGTAGAATCCACCCCCCTTTTCAGGAGACTCCTTTGCCAAAATTCAGAGATCTGGGATTCCTGCTGCTTGCTGCACAGAAAGCCAATCACCAAGATGATTGTTGCCAAGGAAGGAGTTTTAATAGGGTGCTGCAGTGGGGGAGATGAGAACTCAGTCTCAAATCCATCTCCCTGACCAACCAAAACCAGAGGTTTAGATTGCAGGGAAGAAATGTAACAATGTGTAAGAAAACAGGAACTAGGGAGGAGCAAGGAAGCAACCATGAGGAATGAGGGGTCCCAGCATCTCATCGTCTGGATGAATTTCAGTTCCTTGATAGCTTTTTTGAGAGGCCTGAAGGTCATTTCCTGAGGACAGAACTCAGATAAAACAAATATTAAGTTTCATGCTTTAAGACCAGAAGGGTCCATTTCTAGGTTTATCCAAAAATGCTACATATGGGACTAGAGGGTGGTTTTCAGACCAAGAAAGAAAAAGATTGTGCAGACCAAAGTCTGCAGTTAACCAAAGAAGAAACATAATTTTCTGACCACAGGATGTATGGGGCCAGAGAATGAACAGCCTATAGAAAAACTGTTTTTTGTCCTGAGCATAGGGGAAGGATGAAGTTGCACCAACTAAGGTGGAATTAAGTTGCAGATGGGGAAACATCTGGATTTTGGTTCAGAGCCCTGGGGTCTTCCTCAAAAGTCTCTTTCCTTGAAAGAGGAACCCTGTCTCAGTTTCTGCATCTCTCTGAGTCCTTTTGGACCTTTTAAGGTCTTGGTGCTTGGCCCCCTCTAACTCTGAGTACTTCCCCTCCTGCAGGGCAACCTCGCCCAGTACCCAGGCCCCAGCTCCAGTGACCATTTCCCCCTACTTTGCTCCTAGCAAAGGCCATTTCTAGGTCAGTGGTGAGGTACAGCCAGGACGGGGCTACTTGTTCTGAGATTTTTGGCCCTGGAAGGCCTTGAGCCCTGTGGTCCTGCAGAACCACTGTCTCCTTCTTTTGGAGAAAGCAAGGAGGAAATGACCTGTGTGGAGGGAATCGAGGGCTGCACCTGCATGGAGGAGCTGAGGCAAGCAGGGCAGCTTGCCTCATTGGATTTGTCATCCAAGAGGTTGGGCTGTTATTATTAATTTTGAATTTTGTCAATACAAACTGCAGGGACATTTGTCTTCTTACTTGTAGGAACCTCACAAGACCTCTCATCTTATATTCCAGGGAGAATTGTTTCGTATTACACAAACACATAGGTGAGACTGCCGTTCTGACCTGCAGGCCTCGATGCCTTGCACAAGGGCACCAGGACACCAGCAAAGCCCTTCCCGTACAAAGAGCAAGCATGTTATGTCTACAGCCCAACGGCACAGTTCCAAGTACAATTTCTGCTTGGCTCTATGAGCTGAGTACACGTTCCCCCTAGCACAGAAATTCTACAAACTCCCATGAATACTATAGTGAAAAGCAGGGCTGGCCAGGTGTGACAGATCACACCTGTAATCCCAGCAGTTTAGAAGGCCAAGGCAGGGTGGATCACTTGAGTCCAGGAGTTGGAGACCAACCTGGGCATGGCAAAACTTCAACTCTTAAAAAAAAAAAACAAAACAACCACAACAACAACAAAAACAAGAACAGAAATTAGCTGGCTGTGGTGACTCACGCCTGTGCTACTCCAGAGGCTCAGACAGGAGGATTGCTTGAACCAAGATGCCACCAGATACAATGAGACTCGGTCTCACGGAAAAAGACAAACATAAAAAAGAGGCAGTGTAAGAGGCGACTCTAGGGACAGGGAAAAAACACTAAGGTTTTTCAAGTGGTGTTAAAAGCCAATAGGCCTTGGGGACCATTCAGCAATCTACAAAGCAGGGAAGCCTAGATCCCTGAGCTCTGCCTGCCAAGTACCACTGCAGCTAATATGAGAGACCTCCCCCACAGAGACTGAAATTTGCCTTCAGAGGAAACAAGTGACTGCAGACATCTGTCCCAGGACAGTAGACAAGAAAACAAGGTCTCACAAAAACAAAAACAACTAACCACACCATAGAATCACTGAGACCCAGCCTGCGACTATAGGCGAAACAAACGAACAAAAAAACGCTATTATTCATACCATGAAGGACCAGAGGAAATTGCGAATGCAGTCCCCTACGACTGTTGCGGGAATCAGGAGAACGGAGAGACCAATGGGTGGAACAGGAGGATTTTATTGCGTGCATTCAGGCCCAGCAGATTAAAATCCAAAGGCTGAGCCCTGATCACAGACAAGGCTTGACTTTTATACACTCTTCTGAAAGGGGGTTGGCTAGTTTGAATGGCACAGTGGGAATTTGATGGCGCAAAACTCATAGGGCAGGCAAGAGGGCTTAGAAACTGGAATAATAAGAAATGGTAAGAGGAAAGACAAGGTAGTAAAGGCATTTGCTGTTTTTTCCTCTTATCCTTGCTGGAGCAGACTGTGTTGAGAGAGTACCTGGAACTCATTCTTCAGGGCTCTGGCTTTTCCCATAGTGTTATCAAGGATCTGCTAGGGCTCTATCTATTGCTGGCCTTTGAGTCTGTTAAGTGCAAGAAAACCTGTCTCTTCCTTTTAGCTTCTGATTCATTACTACAAGTTATGCAGTGAAGCTTTCCACGTTAGGGGAAATGACAGAAAACAGCGTATCAGCAGTACACCGGATGAGCCTCAGCTTTAGGATAAACCATTTTGGTGACTATAAAGCATTTGCTCTGCCAAGTAAGCATGAGTGCCTGAACCTCCACCCCGCCACAGCTCCATATGCCTCACCCTTTACACACACAGTCACTTGCCACAAGCACCGCACCACCCAATCCCCAACCCTCCTAGCCCTAACATACAGCTAGGACCGTCACGTCCAATCAGCAGTCCTGGACTTGCTCCTATAGCATGGAAAATCCTTCCTGGGGGAGCAGCAGCCCCTGCACTGCCTCATCTACAAAGATACGCCCTATTGGTTATGTCACCGATAGTGCCTTTCCCAGTCCCCTTCTGCTCTTCCGCCCCACCCTTCTCCACTCAGCCGACCAACCCACTGCCGGAACCGGCAGGGGAAGTAATGTCTGCCTGACCCTCCTTTATCTCCCGCTCTTGTCCTTTGGGGAGGTGTGCCGAGACCCCGCATCTAGTCTCCCCCAAAGAAGCGACTACTTAACCTGTGTCCTGCAGAGGACACTCCTGGTGGTCAGCTGGAAGCCTGTGCACCTGTCTTCAAATAATGGCTTTTAATTTGCAGACTAGAATGTTTAGGATTACAAAGAAAATCAGTTCCTTTCAAACCTAGTTATCTTTGTGAAGTAGCATTCCACTTAAAATTGGAAGCCCTTCAATAACAGAGAGAAATCATATCTATGAAACTAGAGAGGCTGCTCAGATGACTGCAAACCAGCCATCCTTATTGGTTTTACCAATAGTAGTGTTATAAAGAAAGTTGTTCAGTTTTATGAGTCTTGTAGGTTTGCTTTGTTGTTTTTCAAATGCAGTATGGTACAAAAAGGAAGCAGAATGTGGTTGCTGTCTCAATGTAATGCCTCTCTGGGCCTGAGAATTTGAAAAGGCTCACACTCCTCATAAAAGTTCTCTTCTTTCCTCATTCTCCCTTTAGATAAAAAGTCTTTCTTGAATTCCTTGTTGACCAAAAGTTGTGTCCCTCCTTGACAGAAAGGCTCATTCCCAGATAGTCCTGTCCCACACTGGGGGCAGGGGAGGAAAGGAGCCCTCTCACTAAGGAATTGTTAACAGTGCCCAAAAGCTGAATTGGTGTGGCATCACAGAATAGGGGGAAAAAAAGAGAGACAGAGAGAGAGAAGGAGCGATCTCGCCAATCCTATAGTTGCTGTCACTTGTTGAATCATCTCTAGTCTTCAAAGTACAATGAATTTACTTTCTCAAAAGAAGTAAAAGAATGAGAAATACAAAACACTAATAATTTGAGTAGTAGAAATACAATGCACAGAGGAATGATAGTCACAAAGAGAATCTGTATCCTGGAACAGTAGGGGAACCTATTCCATTAGGCAGCCAACTGAAAACATCAGGGAAAACATCAAATCCCATTTCTTCTTTAGTGATTTCTTGTAGCCAAGTGGTTTCTTTCCTGATTTCTTCTAGAGAAGGTTCTACGGCATAGGAAATATTTATGCATATGCAACAAAAGGTATTTGCCACCACACATACATCCTCCCTGCTCAGCTAAATATATCATCTAAAGTGATGTGATTATCTACTACAACCTTAGCCAGTGAATAAATAGCTTTTTGTTGAGCTGCAAAAGAGACTGCAGTTTCATCAGCAATGTTTTTCTTTGTTTTTCTTTTTCTTTCAGAGACAGTGTCTGGCTTTGCGGCCCAGACTAGAGTGCAGTGGCACCATCATAGCTCACTGCAGCCTCGAATTCCTGTGCTTAAGAGATCCTCCTGCCTCAGCCCCCAAGTCACTGGGATTACAGGCCAGAGCCAACATGCCTGCTTTTCATCAGCAGTGTTTCCTATGGCTACAGAAAGATTTGTAATCCTGGGAGGAAATGCTCCCTTGAAGCAAAAGTGTTCTCCCCAAAAAAATGCAAGGAGCTATCTTCTTGATAGCCAGGCAGATAATTCTCAAGTTTTGCCCCACAGAATCTCTATCTAAAATAGAGAAGTGGTCATGCCTAGTGAAAAGTTTGAGGGAACTCGCCCAATGTTGGGTTTCTTCAGATATATATATATATATCCAAATATCCTAAAAGACACGTCCCTCCACCATTCCATGTTGTTAGACATTTATAGGACCATGGATGGTGATCTCCTCCAGACAAAAATAAATGCTGGCGCAGGTAAGTGTACTATACTTTGAGTATAGCTTTTGGCATTTTAAACCATGAGCCAGACATGTTAGAGCAAGGGGGCAGGTTGATAGCAAGAGGGAGAATTTTTCTTTTAATTTTCCAAAACAAAGTGATGTTTGCCACTGTCATTTCAGAGTGAGGTGACAATTTGTTGTTGTTGTTGTTTGGTTTTGTGGGGTTTTTTTGTTTGTTTGTTTGTTTTTGAGACAAGGTCTCACTGTCACCCAGGCTGGAATGCAGTGACATGATCAGGGTTTACTTCTGCCTTGACCTCACAAATTCAAGCAAACCTCCTTACTAATCCACATGAGTAGCTGGGACTACAGGTGCATGACACTATACCCTGGGGTGTGAACTGGAATTTTATGTTTTCAGTTGGCTCCCTAATGGAATAGCTTTCTTTACTATTCTGGAATACAGATTATCTTCATGAGTATCATTCTCACGTGCATTATATTTCTACTACCCTGCTAAATTTTTTTTTTTTTCTTTTTGAGATGGAGTCTTGCTCTGTCACCCAGGATGTATTGCACTGGCAAGATCTCAGCTCACTGCAACCTCCGCCTCCTGGGTTCAAGCGATTCTTTTGCTTCAGCCTCCTGAGTAGCCACCTAGCTAATTTTTGTGTTTAGTAGAGACAGAGTTTCACCATGTTGGCAGGCTGCTGTTGAACTCTTGACCTCAAGTGATCCACCAGCCTCAGCCTCCCAAAGTGCTGGGATTACAGGCACGAGATACTATGCCTGGCTCTCAAACCATTTTAAGTAAGCAAAGACAGATTTGTCTGGCGTTTTAGTACATTGCTGAATTATCCTTCAATCTATATTTTTAGGAATGGCCTGGGGAATGGCAACATGGAGATATTTGGCTAAAATGTGAAACTTTCATGTTCTGTTTCAGTCTCTTTTTGAAAATCCTTCCAGTTTGCCTTTTGCAACCAGTTAGTGGCCTTGCCTTCTTCACCAGCATGTGAATTAATTGATAAAGGTCAAAATATTTGGGCTCAAAGGTTTCAACAGGGCCGAGACCAGCTCGGTCGGGGAGACCCTAACCTAGCAGCGCTAAAGGAATTAAAGACACACACGCAGAAATATAGAAGTGTGAATTGGGGAATCAGGGGTCTCACACCCTTCAGAGCTGAGAGCCACGAACAGAGATTTACCCACATGTTTATTAACAGCAAACCAGTCATTAGCATTGTTTCTATAGATATTAAATTAACTGCTGGCCGGGCGTGGTGGCTCAAGCCTGTAATCCCAGCACTTTGGGAGGGCGAGACGGGCTGATCACAAGGTCAGGAGATCGAGACCATCCTGGCTAACACGGTGAAACCCCATCTCTACTAAAAAAAATACAAAAAAAAAAAAACTAGCTGGGCGAGGTGGCGGGCGCCTGTAGTCCCAGCTACTCCGGAGGCTGAGGCAGGAGAATGGCGTGAACCCGGGAGGCGGAGCTTGCAGTGAGCTGAGATCCGGCCACTGCACTCCAGCCGGGGCCTCAGAGTGAGACTCCGTCTCAAAAAAAAAAAAAAAAAAAAAAGATATTAAATTAACTAAAAGTATCCGTTATGGGAATTGAAGGGATGGCTGGAATTAAATGAATAGTTTGGCTAGTTAACTGCAGCAGGAACATGCCCTTAAGACACAGTTCACTCATGCTAATTGTTTGTGGTTTAAGATTGCCTTTGGCCGTGCAGCGTGGCTCAAGCCTGTAATCCCAGCACTTTGGGAGGCCGAGCTGGGCGGATCACGAGGTCAGGAGATCGAGACCATCCTGGCTAACACGGTGAAACCCCGTCTCTACTAAAAAATACAAAAAACTAGCCAGGCGAGGTGGCGGACGCCTGTAGTCCCAGCTACTCGGGAGGCTGAGGCAGGAGAATGGCGGGAACCCGGGAGGCGGAGCTTGCAATGAGCTGAGATCCGGCCACTGCGCTCCAGCCGGGGCGACAGAGCGAGACTCCATCTCAAAAAAAAAAAAAAAAAAAAAGTTTGCCTTTAAGTGGTTTTCCACCCTGGGTGGGCCAGGTTCCCGTAAACTCACAACCTTCCAACTTGGGCGTTAGGGCCATTAAGAACATGTTATAGTGCTGCAGAGATTTTGCTTATGGACAGTTTTGGGGCCAGTTTATCACCAGATTTTGGGAGGCTTGCTCCCAACTCAACAGTTAAGTCAAATTTTCTGCCAAACCCTATAGGATCTTGGAGCCTGCTTTAGAAACAGAAGAGTGAAATGTATTTAAATTTAGACCATGGAAGTCCTTTATAATATTCTTAATTCACGTTTTAGTGAAGCGGTATACACAATGTGTTTAGTAGAGACAGAGTTTCTACTCTTCCTGTGGGTTTGGGTTTTACCTTGAAAGGGGCTGTCAGAACAGAAGTTTCAGGGAAGGGGCCAGAGTCCTGGGGACTTTCCTCAGGTGATGGTGATGGAAGAAGAGGCAAGGCAGGACAGGAAGGCTCAGGTAAGAAAGACTGTGCGGGTGCAGGGGCAGGAGGAGAAGGAACAGTTGGAGGCGAAAGAGAGAAAGCCTCCTCAATATTTCTCAATTCAGAAAACATGTCAGTTTACCTCCTTCAGCTTACTTCCTCAGTGGAGGCAATTTTCTCAGTTCTTTCAGAAATGTTAGAAATTTAGAAAGTTTTAGGTCTCATTGGAAGTCTGCCATTTAATTTGTCTGGTTTTAAAACCAAATTTCTGGGTTTGTTTTGTTTTGTTTTGTTTTTGAGACATAGTTTCACTCTGTTGCCCAGACTGGAGTGCAGTGGTGCCATCTTGGCTCACTGCAACCTCTGCCTCCCGGGTTCAAGCAATTCTTCTGCCTCAGCCTTCTGAGTAGCTGGGATTACAGGAGCCTGCCACCATGCCCAGCTAATTTTTGTATTTTTAGTAGAGACAGGGCTTCACTATGTTGGCCAGGCTGGTCTCGAACTCCTGACCTTGGGCTCCCAAAATGCTAGGATTACAGGCATGAGCCACCGCGCCCAGCCTAACCAAGATTATTAAACCATTCTAATTTGTCAAAAAAGTCACACTGATGTTTAAAAAATAATGTAATGGGCTGGGTGTGGTGGCTCCTGCCTGTAATCCCAGCACTTTGGGAAGCCATAGCAGGCGGATCATGAGGTCAGGAGTTCGAGACCAGCCTGACCAATATGGTGAAACCCCGTGTCTACTAAAAATACAAAAATTAGCCAGGGCGTGGTGGTGTGCGCCTGTAATCCCAGCTACTCAGGAGGCTGAGGCAGGAGAATCACTTGAACCCAGGAGGCAGAGGTTGCAGTGAGCCAAGATTGCACCACTGCACTCCAGCCTAGGCGAAAGAGTGAGCTTCCATCTCAAAAAATAAAAAATAATAAATAAATAAATAAATAAATAAATAATGTAATGAACCTTTTCATCTCTTTATATATTAAATATGTACATTATTTAAATTGTTCAAAAGCATCAAAGATTCCTCTCTGCTATCAACTTCATTTCATTTATTTTGTTGTACCAAACTATCAAGACCATTAATTTAATCTACAGCTAAATCTAGCATTTTTTCATGTTAGAAATTCAACAAGAAAATTTTTCCCTAATGAAACTTCACATTTCAAGCATAAGTAGGCTGGGCGAGGTGGCTCACACCTGTAATCCCAGCACTTTGGGAGGCCAAGACAGGTGCATCACTTGAGGTCAGGAGTTTGAGACCAGCCTGGCAAACATGGCGAAACCCGGCTCTACTAAAACTATAAAAATTAGCTGGGCGTGTTGGTGTGCGCCTGTAATCCCAGCTACTCTGGAGGCTGAGGTAGGGAAATAGCTTCAACCTGGGAGGCGGAGCTTGCAGTGAGCTGAGATCTCACTACTGCACTCCAGCCTGGGCTACAGAGCAAGACTCTGTCTCAAAGTAAATAAATAAATAAGCATAAGTAGTAAAAAAAAAAAAAAAAAAAAACCATAAAATGAAATAAAAAATAAGGCACAGGGTCTTGCTCTGTTATCCAGGCTAGAGTGCAGCGGGGCTATCATAGCTGACCAACTTGGAACTTCTGGGCTCAGGCGATCCTCTTGGCTAAGCTTGTCTTGTATATTTTTAGAGATGGGGTCTTGCCCTGTTGCCCAGGTTGGTCTCCAACTGCTGGCCTAAAGCAATCCTTCTGCCTCAGCCTGTTGAATTGCTGGGAGTACAGGCACAAGACATGCAGCCTAGCATTGTAGTAAAACAATTTTCAACAAATTCTTATTTTCTTTCTTTCTTTTTTCTTTTTTTTTTTTTTTTTTTTGAGTTGGGAGTCTTACTCTGTCACCCAGGCTGGAGGGCAGTGGTGCAATCAGGCAGTTCACTGCAGCCTGCCTCAGCCTCTCTAGTAGCTGAGATTACAGTCATGCATTATCATGCCCAGCCAATTAAAAATATTAACTAATACTTAAAAATTTGTAGAGACAGGGGTTTCACTATGTGCCCAGGCTGGTCTCCAACTCCTAACCTCAATTGATCCTCCCTCCTCAGCCTCCTAAAGTGCTGGGATTGCAGATCTGAGCCACCATACCTGGCTTAATATTCTTATTTTAATTTTATATAAGTGATGATTATTGTTCCTAAGATAATTGGGGCAGTGACTCCTTTAAAATTTTAGAGACCTAATTTGTCTATTCACTTCATGAAAGAGTAGGCCAGTTTGTTTCATGAGAAAATATCCTATATTTATAAAGCAGGAAAATTCCTTCCACCAAACTAAGGGGTATTCTAAAGAAATGAATTGTACTAAGTAACATCACTTAAGGTGAAAACAGAGGCAATGGTATCTATTAACAATGTTTATCAGTGAAGGAAATACACTGAAAATATTAACATCATTAGATCTTTGGAAGGCCTTCATCCCTGAAAATCTGAGTAATATTGTGATACCATTTTGAATCTGGCAGAACATTCTCTTTCCAGGGCATATAACAGTGGGTGAATAATTTATTTTCATTCATTTTCATTAAGTGCTGAATTTCCTTAATGTTCTGGAGATTATTACATTTGATTTGTATAGTTATGAAAAGTGCTCATATTGCTGATTCCATTGCTTATATGTGATCATATAAATCTTTTCTCTCCTTTCTGTAGTGTGGTTCAAACTTAATCTTTAAAGGACATGTATTTGAATTTTTCAGCTGGTTAGAAACCTGAATACACCAATCAAAGAAAACTCCTCCTTACATGCTACAGATTTAGTTTTCTTCCTGGACTAAGAGGTCTTTTAGATATAGTAAATTTGTTAAAGCCAGGAGCTCCTATGGAACGAAGTTGGGTGGGAGGGGGGACGCTGAGTAGTAAGATCACTCTTGTAATAGTGATGCCACTCTTGCAGATATTGACAACTACTGGGCCCATAAAATTTTTACCAGACATTCGAAAGACAAGATATGAACAGCTTACCATTGCTGCAGTCTCAAATATCAGGAGATACCATTATTCTCAGGACAATAAATAGACAATAAAAGAGACTCACAGAGCAGATTAGCTGTCATGTATCACCAAACAGGGACTGGATCCTTGTCAACACCACCCATCAGAGATTGTCCCCAGAAATTCACTTCATAACATCAAAACCAAAAACCCACACTAATCGCAAAAAATAATGATGCAATAATGAGAGAGAGAGAGAGACCTGTCCTATAGCCATACCTAGTGGGTAAAAGCCAAAGAGCTCAATTTCTGCTCCTGATACTTAATAGAACATAGGGAACATGAGCCAATGGCTCAGTGGGTCCGGATCTGCACTAAGTGCCTGTTGGATGCAGGATTCTACTGTCTCCAATAATATGCCTCAGATGGGCTAGATTTTTTTGTTTTGTTTTGTTTTGAGAAAGAGTCTCACTCTGTCACCCAGCCTGGGGTGCAATGGCACGATCTCGGCTCACTGCAACCTCCGCCTCCTGTGTTCAAGCGATTCTCCTGCCTCAGCCTCCTGAGCAGTTGGGATTACAGACACACATCACCAAGCCTGGCTTTTTTTTTTTTTTTTTTTTTTTTGTATTTTTAGTAGAGACGGAGTTTCACCATGTTGGTCAAGCTGGTCTCGAACTCCTGACCTCAGTTGATCAGAAGTAGGTGAGGTCAGTAAACATACCCTGGGAGAAGCTGGCACAATGCCCAGAACTGCCATTGCTAGGCCTGGGGTTTTCTTCTGTAGTGGATACTAGTATTCACGTAGTGCAGGGACAAAACCAATTAGATACTTTTGGGAGTTAAAAAGAGATGAATTTGCAGTGCCATTTGAGAAGGGGTATTAAGAAATTTGCCAGGGTACTGACTCGTGTCAGGTGCAAACCTCAGGTTGAGAGAGAGCTAAGTATTTTCTGTCCATGAAGGTGATCAGCGGGGGCCTGAAGAAAGAGGGAAGGGGGAGGACAAGGGCGCCAGAAATAGGAAAGGGCTGCTTGGAGGTGGGAAGGATGGGTGTGGGTGCTACCTTGAAAGTTCCCTGGCATTGGATGTAGGATATGCAAGCGAGACATCAAACAAGAAGCTGTCGTTTAAAGACTGAAGAAAGACTAGATATGTAAACGGCAAGAAATAGTAAGGAAACTGGACCCTGCTCCTCATAAAACTTCCCGCCTTATATTTCAGGGAGGATCGCAGCGCATTTGGGTCAAGAAAGGTGAGACTGCAGTTCTGACCTGCGGGCCTCGATGAATATGCGCTAGGGCTCCTGGGCGCCGGGAGAGCCGTTCCCTTACACAAAGTAAGCGTGTTATGTCTACAACCAAACGGGGACACTTAAGAGCCCCAAAGACCGTGCTTTCTTCCCAAAGAACAGCGCCGGTCTGCGTAGTTTGTACCTGGCTCTATAAGGTGAGAACACATTCCCCGCTAGCACAGAAATCCTACAAACTCTTGAGGGGACTGCGGTTAGAGGCAGAGGCTGTGTAAAAGGTGACTGGGGACTAGGGAAAAACACGAATATTTTTACACAGCTTGGAAGACACTGGTCTCGAGACCATGGACCAGTCTCTGCAAAATGCAGCCCCACGTGGAGCTGTACGGCATTGGTGTTCGCGGTAGCTAAATTATGGTAAGTCTGACGCTTCTTCCCCTAAGCCAGAGAGGTGACATGCTACTTCCTATTTCTCAGCTTTGCAGCATTATAATAACGCTAACCACCAACACCAAAAGCAACCTTCGACTCATAATCTGTTCTTCAGACTACAAAAAGGACAGGGGAAAGCGCGAACGCAGTCCCCCACTACCACAAATTATGCAGTCGAGTTTCCCACATTTGGGGAAATCGCAGGGGTCAGCACATCCGGAGTGCAATGGATAAGCCTCGCCCTGGGAAAACCACCTTCGTGATCATGGTATCTCCCCTGCCAGGTAAGTATGAGCTCTGCTACCTCCGCCCCGCCACAGCCTCATACGCCTCACCCTTTACACGCACGGTCGCTTGCCCTGCGCAGTCCCGAGTCCTTCTAGCCCTGACACACAACTGGGACTCTCAGGTCCGACCAGCGGTCCTGAACCCGCTCCTACAGCACGGGAACTCCTTCGTGGCGAAGCAGCAGGTGGGGAAGCAGCAGCCCCTGCGCTGCCTCATCTACATAGAAGTCGCCCTATCGGTGATGTCACTGAAAGTGCTCTTCCCAGTCCCCGTCTATTTTGCCACTCAGCAGACCAACCCGCTGCAGAGCCCACAAGGGGAAGTGACGTCTGCCTCTCCCTTTTTCCCTCCCGCCCCCGCATCTGTTCTCTCCCAGAGAAGCTGAGGCTTAGCCTGTGTTGCGGAGCAACCTTTGGGTGGCCAGATGGAGCCTGAAACCCTTCTTAAAATAATGGCTTTTAATTCGCAGACTAGAACGTTTAGGATTACAAAAGAAACCGGTTCTCTTCACATTCTTATCCTTGAGATGTAGCATTCCGCTTGAAACTGGAAGTCGTTCAATGTCAGAGAGAAACCATACTTATGAAAGTAAAGAGGCTTCTCAGATAACTGTAAACCAGCCTTCCTTACTGGTTTTATCACTGGTAATGTTATAAAGACATAAAGACAGTTGTCCAGTTTCATGAATCTTGTAATTTATTTGTTTGTTTTAGACACAGAATTTATTTCTGGACACATTCTGCAGGCTGGAGGTCCCGGCTGGCACAGGGCTCACACCTTGGGTTTTGCAAACATCTCCCGGCCCTCCGGCCGGCTCATCTTGACCAGGGAGGCCGCTATGCCCAAGTACACTCAGGCGACGGCGCCGATCCCGTAATTGTGTGTGCATGCCCCCAGAGTCAGGCCTCCGGCGCAGCCACCGAGGAAGTAGTTCAGGGGGTCGTCGGGCTTCTCGCGGACCTGCGCGCTGATGCGGGAGGTGAGGCCAAACACGTCCCCGACAGCAGCTGCAGTGAACGTGTATTGTCCGACCTTAGCCACTCCTTCAAGGAAGGTGCCTGGAGGATTGAGCCTGACTCTGTAGGCAGCGGCGGTCAGGCCAGCGACGCTGGCAATACTGGTGGTGGTGTAGGCTTTGCGGTGGCAATCGGTGCCATCGGGGATATCCCAGTACTGACGAAGAACCTTCGGAGCCATAGCTGATCCAACCCTGATCCCTTTTTTTGTTTTGTTTTGTTTTTTTGATGCTGTTGTTACCGTTTTTACAAATTCAGTACCGTAGAAAAATATGCTGCCCCTGAAGAGATGATTGGACACTCTCAAGCGTGGTGTTGGACTTTGTCATCTCTTGCACAGCCAGCTCCAGACCTTAGTGCTTACCTCATGTTAGTTTTTTATATTCTGCAAAGACAAAACCAAAATAATCCAAATCTGATACAAATACCTGGGATCCATTTAATTTGAGATGTTTAACACGTCTGGATCATCTTTTCTTATATTGGATTATAATGCAAGAAACACTGTGAAGTAAGCAAAGTTGGCATGCCCAAGTCAAAGACCATTTGAATATTTACAAGTAGATTTGAGACAGGAATAATACAGGGTGGTCACAGGATAACAAATTCTAGGCAGCAGATTTACCTGACTTGAGGCTATGGGCTTATAAGATGCTGAAAAACCAGGGTGTGGACCAAGCTGTCTAAGACTGACTGGACCCAATGTGGTGCTGGATTTGATGTAGGTTTTACCTAGGCCCTCATTATATGCTCATTAACATACTAAATCACACACCCACCAGTGCCATGACAGTTCTGAGACCAATATTTGATGTAAAAATGGATGGCACCGCAGTTCCGAGGCATCTGCGCCTTTACCCAGGAATTTTCATGAATATTCCACTCCTTGGTTAAAGAAACCCATCAAGATGAAAGTCAGTGGATGGAAAATTACTAAGAGGAACTTGATTAGCTATCAAAGGTGGTTGGGAGGACTCTTGCTAAACTAGGCTCAACGGTATTCTTTTCTAAAACTGGACGTGGCAGGCCAGGAACTAATAGAGAAAAGGGCTCAGAGGAAACGGTCTAACGTCTGGTAAAAGATGGAGTCCTTGTCAACTCTACATTGAAGCTTCTGCAAATAAACGAAGACCAATGGAATGGAAAAAAGCAAAGGCTATTTATTCTGAGCTTGCTATAGCACAGAGTCAGCCACTGTTACTTGTGTTTTGGCAGAAACTTGAAGGCAGGCAGAAGGGTGGGAAAGCTTTTTAAAAAGAAAGGCTTCAGGTATGCTCATTGGAGGCTGTCAGCATGGTGAAGCTGTAGATAGATGAAGAAAATCAAAACATTTTACCCCAGAATATGTGTCTTTGGCATATTTTAAGATGGCTGTCAGAGAGCCAGCAAACAAGTAACTCTGCAAAACTGTCTTTTGTAGGGGAAATTTACACCTGCAGAGAATCTGCATTAATCCAGCCTTCCCTAGTCAGGATTGAGAGATAAAAATAAGCCCTAGGCCCTACAACCAACTGAATGGACTCCCTTGAAAGCTGTTTCTGGCTGTGACAGGATAGGAGGTCAGACATGCCCACTTAAAACTCCTCTCTCACTAACCGCCATTATGAGGCAGGAGAACAGCAGAGGGAACTGGAAGTTGGATAAAAGGCAGAATGAGTAAAAGCAGAAACAGAAGCAAGTGATGGGGAGGGAGAGCAAGAAGCAAGATAAAAGGCAGAAGTTGAGCAGCCAAAACAAACAGTAAGATTTAAAAAACAAGCAAGTGCAGGCGCAGCCACTCACACCTGTAATCCCAGCAGTTTGGGAGGCCAAGGTGGGCAGATCGCCTGAGTTCAGGAATTCGAGACCAGCCTGACCAACATGATGAAACCCCTTCTCTACTAAAAAAACAAAAAATTGGCTGGGCATGGTTGTGCATTCCTGTACTCCCAGCTACTCAGGAGGCTGAGACAGGAGAATTGCTTGAACCTGGGAGGCAGAGGTTGCAGTGAGCCAAGATCGTGCCACTGCACTCCAGACTGGCCAACAGAGCGAGACCCTGTCTTTAAAAAAAAAAAAAGGCAAGCAAGGACCCCATGGCCAGCAAGATCCAAACCAGTAAAGGGGCAGCTCCTCAGAGATAGGCATGTGGATTAGAGAGAAAAAGTATCCTTAACATTACTTCATATGATAATCAGCTCATTAAAGCTGATGCATATGGACTGCATATCATGCATGTACTTAAAATTATGGGATGGAGGCAATGTGCAAGCACACAAGGGCCAAAGTAACTAAGCAACTCGCCTATCAATCAAAAGGCAAACACTGGCTAGAGATTAGGCATCCTTGCCTGGGCGCAGTGACTCATGCCTGTAATTCCAGGACTTTGGGAGGCTGGGGAGGGTGGATCATGAGATCAGGAGATCAAGACCATCCTGGCTAACATGGTGAAACCCCGTCTGTACTAAAACTACAAAAAAAATTAGCCAGGCATGGCAGCGTGTGCCTGTAGTCTCAGTTGCTGGGGAGGCTGAGGCAGGAGAATGGCGAGAACCTGGGAGGCGGAGCATGCAGTGAGCCGAGATCGCGCCACTGCACTCCAGCCTGGGTGTCAGAGCAACACTCCGTCTCAAAACAAAACAAAACACAAAACAAAACAAAAACAAAAATAACAAAGTACACCAAACTAATACTGATCTCATCTCCCAGTAAAGAGTTTGTCACAGGCCAGCTACAACCTGGCGGCAGGTGCAGTGGGAACCACAGAGTCACCGGGCAGCTGCTTGCGCCTTGCGGGTTCCTCGCAAATTGAATAAACGCCCTCTGAAGCTTCTCTTTAAGTCACAGGGAAAAGGAAGGTGGCTGCTGACCTGGCGGGAGAAGCCGCGTCAAGAGAAGCTGGCCCTGCCCCTGGTCCTTGAAGATAGGTTTGGCCAGGCTGATTTTGACAGGCAGGCCCAAAGAAAAGACCCAAGGGCAGACCAAACTCCCACCGGAGATTAAGGCTTTCAAACGTCTGATCTTTTTCAGGTTGGTCAGTAGAATCGATCCCACCTGTATCAGGAGATTGCGTTTTCAAGATTCAGAGACCCGGGGTTCCTGCTGCTTGCCGCACAGAAAGCCAATCACTGAGATGATTATTGCCAGGGAAGATGCTTTAACAGGGCACTGCAGCGTAGATGAGAACTCAGTGTCAGATCCATGTCCCTGACCAACAAAAACCGGAGGCTTAGATGGCAGGGAAGAAATGTAACTATGTGTAAGAAAACAGGAACTAGGCCAGGCGTGGTGGCTCATGCCTGTAATCCTAGCACTTGGCCAGGCACGGTGGCTCACGCTTGTAAACCCAGCACTGTGGGAGGCCAAGGCCGGCGGATCACCAGGTCAGGAGATCCAGACCATCCTGGCTAACACGATGAAACCCGTGTCTACTAAAAATACAAAAAGTAATTAGCCGGGCGTGGTGGCGAGTGCCTATAGTCCCAGCTCCTCGGGAGGCTGAGGCAGGAGAATGGCGTGAACCCGGGAGGCAGAGATTGCAGTGAGCCGAGATTGCACCACTGCACTCACTCCAGCCTGGGAAACAGAGCGAGACTCTAGCTCAAAAAAAAAACCAGGAACTAGGGAGGGGCAAGTAAGCAATCATGATGAATGAGAGGTCGGGCATCTCATTGTCTGGGTGACTTTCAGTTCTTTGATATCTTTTTTGAGAGGCCTGAAGGAAGGAACTTAAATAAAACAAATATTAAGTTTCAAGCTTTAAGATCAGAAGGGTCCATTTCTATGTTTATCCAAAAATCTACGTATGGGACTATTAGGTGGGTTTCAGACCAAGAAAGACAGAGTGTGTATATCAAAGTCTGCAGTTAACCAAAGAGAAAACGTAATTTTCCGACCAACAGGATGTATGCGGTCAAAAAACGACCAGCCTATAGTACTGTTTATTGGCCTGAGCATAGGGAAGGTTGAAATTGCACCAACGAAATGGGATTAAGCTGCAGGTGCGGGCTCGGCACGGTGGCTCACACCTGTAATCCCAGCACTCTGGGAAGCTGAGGTGGGTGGATCACTTGAGATCAGGAGTCTGAGAGCAGCCTGACCAACATGGTGAAACCTCGTCTCTTGAAGTACAAAAATTAGTAGAGCGTCACGGCAGGCACCTGTAATTCCAGCTACTAGGGAGGCTGAGACAGGAGAATTGCTTGAACCCGGGAGATGGAGGTGTTAATGAGCCAAAATTGCGCCACTGCACTCCAGCCAGGGCAACAGACCGAGACACCTTCCCAAACAAAAATAAAAACAAAAAGCTGCAGGTGGAAAAGAATCTGAATTTTGGTTCATAGCTTCTGGGGCTTTCCTCAGTAGTTTTCTTTTTACTTGAAAAAGGAACCCTGTCTCCATTTCTGCATCTCTCTGAGTCCTTTTGGAGATTGAGGATGGTGAAGTTTCAGTGCTTGGCCCCCTTCTAACTCTAGGTACCTCCCCTCCCGTGGATCAACCTGGTCCAGTGCAGAGGCCCCAACTCCAACGACCATCTCCCCTGCTCCGCTTTGCTCCCAGCAAAGGCCATTTCTAGGTCAGTTGTGAGTTATAGCCAGGACAGCTCGCTCCGAGATTTTTTGGCTCTGGAAGGCCTTGAGCGCTGTGGTCCTGCAGAAAGCTGTCTCCCTCTTGTGGAGGAAGTGACCCCCGCTGCAGAAAGTGTGGAGGGAAGCGAGGACTGCACCTGCAGGGAGGAGCTGAGGCAAGCGGCGGTTTGCAGCTCTCAGTGCAAAAGACATTTGTCATCTGAGAGGCTGGACTCAGTTATTATAATTTTCAATTTTGTCAATAAAATCTGGATGGAAATTTGTTTTCTTGCTTGTGGAAACCTCACAAGACCTCCCATCTTACATTCCAGGGAGAATAGCAGGGTATTCCGCCAAGACATAGGTTAGACTGAGGTTCTGATCTGCAGGCCTCGATGCCCTGCACAGGGGCACCAGGGCACGGACAAAGCCCTTCCCCTACACAAAGCAAGGGTGTTATGTCTACAACCGAACCGGGACACTAAGAGCCGCCAAAATGCACTGTTTTCATTCCAAAGAAAACCATCAGTTCTGAGTACAACTTCTATGTGGCTCTACTAGCTGAGTACACGTTACCCAACACAGAAATCTACAAACTCCCGTGAATGCTGTAGTGAAAAGCAAGAGCTGCCCAGGCAAGATGGATCACACCTGTAATCCCAGCACTTCCGAAGGCTGGGCGGATCACTTGAGCCCAGCAGTTGGAGGCCAGCATGAGCAGAATGGTGAAACCGCTATGAAAAAAGAAAAAAAAAAAAAAGAGAAAGAGGAAAAGAAAGAGAGAAACAAAGGAAACAGAGAAACGAAAACAAAGAAAAATGAAAATGAAAAACCTAGCCGTGCGTCGTGGCGTGTGGTTGTCTTACTCGGGAGCCTGAGACGGGAAGATCGCGTCACTTCTCCAGCCTGGGCGATACAGCGAGACCCTTGTCTCAGAAAAAAAAAAAAAAGCAGAAGCTAAGAAGTAACTCTGAGGACAGCGGAAAACACCAAAGTTTGTAAGAGATGTCAGAAGCCCTGGGAGCACTGAACAAATCAGAAAGCTGCGGGACCTAGGTCCCTGAGCTCCGCCTAACGAGTTACGCGGCAGTTAACCTGGGAGACCATCCCAAACTGAAATTCGCTTCCCGAAAACACAAGGGGATAAATCTATCTGTAAATCAAGTCTTCTGAACACAGTCATAAGTGACTAGCTTGCAGCTAAATATCTGTAAAGACTAAACAGTCGTCTGCTATTTACACAACAAAACAACACGGGAACGAGAGAACACAGTCCTTCACAACCACAAATTATGTACCACAGTTTTCCACATCTCGAGTGCCATGGGTAAATTCCACCCCGGCAAAACCATCTTCATAATCATGACATCTCCACAACTAAAAGTGAGATCTTGCCCCTCCGCCTCGCCACAGCCTCATACGCCTCACCCTTTGCACGCACGGTCACTGGCCCCGAGCACTCCCGAGTCCTTCTAGCCCTGACACACAACTGGGACTCTCAGGTCCGACCAGCGGTCCTGAATCCGCTCCCACAGCACGGGAACTCCTTCATGGCGAAGCAGCAGGTGGAGAAACAGCAACCTCTGCGCTGCCTCATCTACATAGAAATCGCCCTATTCGTGATGTCACCGGCAGCTCTTTTCCCAGTCCTCGTCTGCTCTTCTGCCCTAGCCTCCGCCTACTCAGACGATCCACCCGGTGCTGGAGCTGGCGGGGAATCGACGTCTATCTCTTCCTCCTTTTCCTCTTGCCGTTATCTTTTGCGGAGGTGCATAGAGTCCCCGCATCTGGTCTCCCCCAAAGAGGGTGGTACTTGACCTGCGTCCTGCAGATAGCCCTTCTAGCGACCAACTGGAAACGTGTGCACCCTTCTTCAGATAGTGTCTTTTAATGCGCAGACTAGAACGTTTAGGATTGCAAAGAAAACCGGTTGCTTTCAAACTTGTTTGTCTTTGTGATGTAGCATTCCACTTAAAGTTGAAACTCGTTCAATGTCAGAGAGAAACCATGTCTATGAAACCAGAGAGGCTGTTCAGATGGGTGCAAACGAGCCATCCTTACTGGTTTTACCACTAGAAGTGTTACAAAGACAGTTGTCCAATTTCATGAATCTTGAAGGGTGTTTGTTGTTGTTGTTGTTGTTGCTTCAAATGCGGTGTAATACAAAATATGTGGCCCGCGCAGAGATGATTGGGCACTCTCAAGCGTGGTGATGGACTTTGTCATCTCTTCCACGGCCATCTCAGAACCTTAGTGCTTACCTCATATTAGTATTTTATATTCTCCAAAGACCAAATAATCCTAATTTGACAACAACAAAAAAAATCTAGGGTATGTCTTCTTTGAGACGCTTAACAAATGACTGGATCATCTTCCTTGTATGTAACCCACAAAACACTGTGAAGTAGAGCAAAATTGGAAAGCCCAAGTCAAAGACCATTATAACATTTATAGGTAGATTCTATTCTGTTGCTCAAATCACAAAACATGAAATGGAGGGGTCTCCTCTGGAGACCATAAAGCCTGTGACATGGTGGCCAGTTAGGTCACTGGAAAGCATAGCAAAATATTGAAAATGAGGGATTAGGTGAGAGTGTAGCAACTGAATACTAAATGCTTGATGCAGATGCTATTCCCTGGATACTGACAGGCAGACCCATTGTCCAGGTAATATTGGAAAAATACTTTCTATAGTGTAAACCACAAATAAAATTCTAAGCCCCTCAACTATTTGAATGCACACCTCCTCTCAGCAAAAGTCATTCCAAAGTTAACCTGAAAAACTAGTTCAGACCATGATGGGAAGTAGGGGTGAGATACGCCTCGTTATACCCTCCTTCCTTTGGAATTCAGGCACAACTGACCAGCGCATCTGACCAGGCCCAACAGGCATTACAACAGAGATCTTAAGACTTTTTGTAGCAATAAGACACCAAATTCCAGCCTGACTCTAGTGTAGCATTACATGACAGATAGCAGGCCCTGAAACAAATAAAAATATTTTACCCTAAAATATATTTTTTGTTATATTTTGAAATGTCCCTACAAAGTTGTCTCTTGTGGGGAAAGTCTACATGCTATAGGGAATCCCTTTCCAGGTCTTTTCCCTAATCCACGCACCTTTTAAAGTCTGATGAGAAACATTTACAATCAATTCTCTCTGAAGCCTGCTACCTGGAGGCTTCATCTGCATAATACGAACAATCCCTTAACAGGAGACTCCCTTCTGTGGATTCCAGGTCTTTAGATAAACTCTTTCAACCAATTGCCAATCAAAGTATCAGAAAATAATGGCTGGTAACTATTTAATTATGCATACATATTAGTAGAATTTTGGAGGTGGGCACAGTGGCTCATGCCTGTAATCCCAGCACTCCCTCACGAGGCTGGCAGATTGTCTGAGGCCCAGAGTTTGAGGCCAGCCTGAGAAACATGGTGAGACCCTATCTCTACCAAAAAAAAAAAAATTAGCCAGGCATGGTGGTGAGCACCTGTGGTCCCAGCTACTCAGGAGGCTGAGGTGGGAGGACTACTTGAGCCTGGGAGGTGAAGGTTGCAGTGACCCAAGCTTGCAGCGCTGCACTTCAGCCTGGGTGACAGAGGAATGGGCCTTCACTAGACACTGAACCTGCTGGCAACTTGATCTTGGGCTGCCCATCCTCCATAACTGTGAGCAATAAATTTGTGTTGTTTATAAGTTACTCTGTGGCATTTTGTTACAGCAGCACAACTGGATTAAGACATCAACCTGACCTTAAGAAATCATCTCAAATCAGTCTTGGCTCTGATGGGAAACAAGGGGCACACTCGGATGTGTGATTTAAAGAGAATTTTATGAAGAGAATATTTATAAATATATAGACAGGATCAAAATAACCCAACAATGGACTGAGAGGCGCTCAGAATCTAAAATCAGCAGAGAAGTTGTATTGCCTGTAGGACTGGATTGTTGTATAAGTCTGTTCAGGTTGCCATAACAAAATACCATACACCAAGTGGCTTAAACTATGGAAATGTATTTCTCACACTTCTGGAAGTTGGGAAGGCCAAGATAAAGGTGCTAGCAAAGCGGATTTCTTTCTAAGGTCTCTTCCTATGGCCTGAAAGTGGCTGTAGTTTCACTGTGTGCCCATGTGACCATTTCTTTGTGCACCAGGGGGAAGGCAGAGGAGCAAGCTTTCTAGTGTCTCTTCTTATAATGAAATTAAATTCATCATGAGGACCCCACTCTCATAACCTCATTTAATCCTGATTACCTCTCAAAGGCCCCAGCTGCATAAGCCATCACATTGGGGGTTAGGGCTTCAACATTTAAGTGTGGGAGTTGGTGTTCACAATTCAGTCAACTGGAGTGGAAATTGAAATGGGAAAGGAAACCAGTAGTTACTAGAGAGACCTATTGCCTTGGGGAGGATCACTGGACAGGGCTATGGTCTTTGGAGGAATCAGTGAGTGACAACTGACAAAGATTCTTTCTGTGAAAATAAGTAATTTAAAATGTAAGTTATTGGAACTCCAAATTATTTTGAGCCTTAAAAAAATGTGAGTATTGGCCAGGCACCATGGCTCATACCTGTAATCCCAGCACTTTGGGAGGCTAAGGCGGGTGGATCACCTGAGATCAGGAGTTTGAGACCAGCCTGACCAACATGGAGAAACCCCATCTCTACTAAAAATACAAAATTAGCCTGGTGTGGTGGCACATGTCTGTAATCCCAGCTACACA
>NW_022681470.1:99097418-99174256 GCF_009764315.1 Trachypithecus francoisi | reverse complement strand
GGCTGAGGTTGAGTTTGAGTTTGAGGTGCTCATTGGGACAAGTAGTAGGTTGAAGTATTCAGTAAGCAGTTAGGCACAAGGGTCTGAGCTTCTGAAACAAATTTGGATGTTAGTTGAAAGCATATAAATAGGTAAGACTCTTCGGGATAAGTGAAGAATTGGAGATAGAGAAGCAGAATCCAGCTGGACTCGCAGATTTAGAGATGGCATGGGGAAGCAGGATAAGAAAAGTCGGCGAGGTAAGAAGAAAAACGGAGGGCGACATTTTGAAAGCCAAGGGAGTAAGTTTCAAGGCCGCCTCCTGGAGGTCAAGAGGATGACAAATCTAGCCTCGGTCAAACTGAATTCCAAGGAGTGCAGGCGGGTGGGGTGGGGCGGAGTCGCTGCGGGCGACTTAAGTTGAGGGGCGAGAAAGGAGGAAGCCTTAGTAGTACTTGTATTTTTAAGGGAATTTGGCTGTGACGAGACAGAAAGGGCGGGGCGGGACTTGGTAGTTTAGAGCTCAAGGGGATCAGCGGCTTCAGAATCCCCTACTCTTGCGTGAGAGTAACTCTCAGTCTACGGATGTCTTCTGCAGTTTCTTAAGAGTCCATGTTGGGATTTACCGGCTGTAAACTAAACAAAGCAAAGCAAAAACCCATAGTGCAAGACAGAACCAGCATTTTGTTTGAAAGCCTACTCTCTTTAAAGATCCTGGCATGCAAATAAGGGACTTTAATGTGGCTCTCAGCGATTGGTAGATATTTACGAAATCCGTCATTTCCTTTCAAGCCAGGATGCAAACCAAGAGGCGCCTTTCTGCTTTTCTATTGGCTGTTGGATACGGCTCCGCTTTTAGCCAATCAAACGACTTCCCTTCACCCCTCCCGGTAGCTCTTATAAATTACATCAAATTGGTTATTCTTTCCACATTCTTCTCCTTGTAAAAGAAGCTGTAACTGCAATTTTAGCCGTAATGTCAGGACGCGGAAAGCAGGGAGGCAAGGCCCGCGCTAAGGCCAAGTCGCGCTCGTCCCGCGCTGGCCTCCAGTTCCCGGTGGGGCGAGTGCACCGCTTGCTGCGCAAGGGCAACTACGCGGAGCGGGTGGGGGCAGGCGCCCCGGTGTACCTGGCGGCGGTCCTCGAGTACCTGACCGCGGAAATTCTGGAGCTAGCGGGCAACGCGGCTCGGGACAACAAGAAGACGCGCATCATCCCTCGCCATCTGCAACTAGCCGTGAGGAATGACGAAGAGCTCAACAAGTTACTCGGGGGTGTCACCATTGCCCAGGGCGGCGTCTTGCCCAATATCCAAGCTGTCCTGTTGCCCAAGAAAACGGAGAGTCACAAGCCTGGCAAGAACAAGTAATTAAGAGGCTTGACACCATACTCATTCACCCCAAAGGCTCTTTTAAGAGCCACCAAAGTGTCAAATGAAGGGCTGATCACGAAATAGCGCATTAGCTCTTTTTTTGAAAACTTGGGTGGCTCTAAAAAGAGCCTTTGGTCTTTGGTTTGTTTGTCTGCATTTATTTGCTTTTGGCTTTGTGGCTTTCGGTTTTCTTTGGTAACAGAACGGCCTGGATGTTAGGCAAAACGCCGCCCTGGGCGATGGTGACTTTGCCCAGCAGCTTGTTCAGTTCCTCGTCGTTGCGGATGGCCAGCTGGAGGTGACGAGGGATGATGCGCGTCTTCTTGTTGTCCCGAGCCGCGTTGCCCGCCAGCTCCAGGATCTCGGCGGTCAGGTACTCGAGGACCGCCGCCATGTAGACGGGCGCGCCAGCCCCCACCCGCTCCGCGTAGTTGCCTTTGCGTAGCAAGCGGTGCACTCGCCCTACCGGGAACTGGAGGCCAGCGCGGGACGAGCGCGACTTGGCCTTGGCGCGAGCCTTGCCTCCTTGTTTGCCACGACCAGACATGACTGAAATCAAGGTTAAACACAGAAAATGCTCAGAACCTCGCTACAAAATAAGCTTGAAAAAGAACCAAGAGGAAAGCCTTTATAAGCTTTCCTAGGGGTGGGGTCTAGAACGAGTTTTTCATTGGTCCTAATATGGCTTCAGAACCGGCCAATCAAGTCAAGAGTCGGTGTTGTTGCGTACGCATTGCTGAAAACGCAAGGTCCGCACACGGACCAATGGAAACGAATGACTTTCGGAGCCCTAATTTGCATAAGGTGGTTATAAAAGAATCAGGCCCGCCCATTCTCTTACTTCTTTTCTTGGCTAAGCCGCGTTTGTACTGTGTCTTACCATGCCTGAACCGGCAAAATCCGCTCCGGCTCCTAAAAAGGGCTCCAAGAAAGCCGTCACCAAAGCCCAGAAGAAAGACGGCAAGAAGCGCAAGCGCAGCCGCAAGGAGAGCTACTCCATCTACGTGTACAAGGTGCTAAAGCAGGTCCACCCCGACACCGGCATCTCGTCCAAGGCCATGGGCATCATGAACTCCTTCGTCAACGACATTTTCGAGCGCATCGCGGGAGAGGCGTCCCGCCTGGCGCACTACAACAAGCGCTCCACCATCACGTCCCGCGAGATCCAGACGGCCGTGCGCCTGCTGCTGCCCGGCGAGCTGGCCAAGCACGCCGTGTCCGAGGGCACCAAGGCTGTCACCAAGTACACCAGCTCCAAGTGAGTCCCTGCCGGGACCTGGCGCTCGCTCGCTCGAGTCGCCGGCTGCTTGACTCCAAAGGCTCTTTTCAGAGCCACCCACCTAATCACTAGAAAAGAGCTTGTTCACTTACTCCCTTAGTTTCTTCTCATAAAGTAAGTTATTTTAGTGTAAAGGTCATGGGAAGTGGCACACGTAGCTTTTTAACCATTTGGAACTTGAGGTCCCTGGTGCATGATTGGATTTGCTTTTCAATCTAGAGCGTGTCTTCACTCATTGTGCTGCTTAGCTTTCCCAGGAGTCGGTTCTCAATTAGGATGTTGGGAATCCGCCTCTTTACCCGCCCCCACTCGCGCCCCACACTGGCGCTCTGGTGGCTTCTTGGGTCTGTTTCATTCTAAAACGAAGTGGCTGAGTTCGGCTGTTATTTAAGAGAACTCCAGGACACAATTCAGCCCAGGTTCCGCAAACACTGCGTGACAGCTCTGTATGACTGACGCTTGGCAGCACCTTTTGTGTCCGGTCACCAGTTCTGCCGTGCGATGGGGTCTCCTGTGGATACCAGCCGTTCTGTGTAGTTTGGACGAAGCCCGCGCAGCCGAGTCCCAGCCTTTTCCTGATTGGGCGACATGAATATTCAAATTCTGCGCCTTTTTCCAATTTGTAGATTTCAGTTTCCGTCGTTCACTTTGAGACTTTGAAATTCCTATTTCTCGTTTTGTTGATAATTTTCGCATTTAATGGTCTCTGCTTTAAATGGTAAGGCTACGGCCCCAGGTCACTGCGAGGCACTTACCGTGTAGATATGGGCTCAAAAGTCACCTCTCAGAGACCTACGTCATCCACTAAGGAATTCGCGCCACTCAGACTTGCCTGTCTCATTTTATCTTCCTTCTAGCAGCTGTCTGAAATTGGTTCGTCTGTTTTCTTGTTTATGGTATTCTCAAGCCCTTGACAGACCGGCTGGTGTGGTTTTCCCGTGCATCTTCAGCCTGGCACATTATGGACACTTACTTAAATACTACGTATTGGTGTAATATTGTTGGGTTAGTTTTTCCATCCCATCCTTTTCTTAATCGCTTTCGTGGATGGATGATGGGTGCTGTTCATTTCCATTAGATGTATGTGAAGGCACGGTGAAAATGGAAATGTTTTTGGAGCTACTTCCTCAAATGTATCCTTAGTCACCTCAGTGCAACAGCTGGGAGGGGGCCGTGTTAAGATTTTTTTTGCATCAAAGAGGAGGTGGCAATGGTAGATCCACCCTTATGCTTCCCAGTTTAGCATAACCTCTTTTGGATTTTCATCAAATTCAGCGTATTGGTCACTGGAAAGAGCCTTTTCCTTCTTTTCTTACTCTCCCCTCTTGGTGTTCCCCTCTTAAAGGAGAGGAGCTTTTAATTGACAGTCCACCTCATTTGCTTTTCAGGAGGCCATGCAAGATAGGCAGGACTACAGGGTTAATCTCCTTTTTACAAATGAGGCCAAGGGAAGCCTCATTGGTTCACAGTCATGCAGCTCATACTGTCCACCCTTGTATTCTCAGATGCAGGACAATTGCATTTTAGTTTTATTTTGTGGAGGTACAGAATATTTAGTCTTTCTGTCCAACCCTTGATTCTGCCGAGGAAGACACTGATGGTTTGATGAGTGATTCAACTCTGTTTTTGGCTAAGGGTTTTTGGAGTTGATAGCAGGGGTCTGATGAATCCAAATGAGCTCTAGACATTATCACAGACTGAATAAATCTTAACTGTCTCCTACATGTGTGTTTTCAAATGTGTGTAGATGCTATTGTTATTAATAAAGTTACCAATTAATTTAAAGGCTTTGCTGGATTCTTTTATCTACAGTATATATTTCTCAATGAATGAAATTAACAGATACAACTTACACAGGGTCTATAGAAAAGCATGGGTGCCTCTGATCTGGGGGATGACTGTTTATAAGCCACCAGCCAAACTGCTGCCCCAAAGGTGCACTAGGGCTGAAATAGTCTCTTACAAGGCCACTGTTAATGCTTAGTAATTGAAAAATATATGATCACAAATAGAAAGCAGTACAAATAAGATGAAAGAACTAAAGTTCATAATTAAGTTAAGCTAACACCTACGGAGCACTTACTATGTGCCAGGTAGTGTTCTAGGCCCTTTATACATATTGACTCATCTAATTCTCACCAGGACCTCAGGAAGTAGTACCGTTATTATCACCCATTTTACAGATAAGGAAACTGAGGCAAAGAGAAGCCTTTCTTCAGAAACTCTCCAGAGGATAAGCTCCTAGGTTAGGAGTTAAGGGACTTGAGAAACAGGGTCATTCTGAAAACCTGGACCCTTCCCTGTGTTTTAGGGGGAAATACCTATGCTTTAGAATTGAAAAGAAATATCACTGGTTTTATTCTCTTCAGAGTGCACCCTGGATGTAAATCCTGGGTAGTGGTGGCTGAGTACATTGAGGGTGGAATTAGGTGGTTGTGAGCCTCCATCCCAGAGGTCATAGCTCAACTCAATTGAGTTTGTCCCCACAGTGGTGGGGCTCACCAGCTGGAATCCTTTCACTGACATGAGAGAGCCTTAGTTGCTGGTTTTGGGCTCCTCCTGGGGATGATGTTCACTGGGAAGGATGTTACAGAGTGAGGAAGGGGGAAGAGGTGATAGATTTGATATTTTAACTCTGGAGGAGAAGTAATTGGTGAGATTAGTCCTCAAGAACCTCTTTGATCATTTCTCCTGCTCAGACATCTTTAAACATTTGCTTATGTTGGGGTTAATAACAATAATTGTTAAAATAATGATTGCTTCCCCTTACTGAGCACTTAACTGTTTACCTTAAACTTACTTAGCAGTAAGCTAAGAGTTTACCTTACACTTACTTAGCAGGATGGTCTCGATCTCCTGACCTCGTGATCCGCCCGCCTCGGCCTCCCGAAGTGCTGGGATTACAAGCGTGAGCCACCGTGCCCAGCCTACAGCCACTTGTTAAGATAGGTTCTGTTGGCCGCATGCAGTGGCTCACACCTGTAATCCCAGGTGGGTGGATCATTTGAGGTCAGGAGTTCAAGACCAGCCTGGCTAACATGGTGAAACCCCACCTCCACTAAAAATACAAAAATTGGCATGGTGGTGGGCGCCTATAGTCCCAGCTACTCAGGAGGCTGAGGCAGGAGAATCCCTTGTACCTGGGAGATGGAGGCTGCTGCCACTGCACTCCAGCCTGGGTGACAAAGGAAAACACTATCTAAAAAAAAAAAAAAAAAAAAGGACCAGAAGGACACTGTCATAGCTCGTAATATTGCTTATCAATAATTCTGTAGTAGGCCTGAAGGGCAGCTCTGTTTGGGTTTCAGAAATTGACCCTTAAGTGAGAGACTGTCCATGTAACCGAGGGGACTAGGTTTAATAATTCATTTAATATGTGTGATTGAAAATCTGTATCTACTAATTTTATAAATATTAATTATCTATGAACATTATTAAATTCTGTAAGAACAGCATTCTAGGACCATTTTCTTCTCTCTGACTCCTAAGCATTGTTAGGTGTGATATCATTTGTTCTTTCATTCAAGAATTTATTGAGTATCTGTGAAGATGGCAGGTAATCTGATAGGTAGTGAGGACAGAAAATTGAACAGGAGTGGCTTCTGCCTTCCTGGACCTCCAGTGACTAGAAGAGAAGACATATTAATCCCGTGACTATGAGAAAGTGTGACAAGTATTATAACTGTAGAGGTATAGATACAGAGAGTGTAATGGAGGGAGTCCTAACTTCACGTTGGTGGGTGTAGGGAAGGCCTCCCTGAGGAAAGGACCTTTAGGATGACACTTGACAAGGATAGGAAGGGTGTACCAGGCAGTGGATGGCATGGGCAAAGGCCTGGAGAGAGTGGAAAAGATCATGCTCAGGTAGATAGGAAGAACTGCAGGAAGTCTAGTACAGGTGGCGGTTACAGGGCAAGGAGGACACAGCAGCATCAAGAGGTTACACGGGTAGACAGAGCCAGATCTTGCAGGACTAGGCTAGAATGTGTAAATTGACTTTAAAGAACCCAATGAGCTCCTAGGCTGACGTGACTATGGGAACAGAAAGGAGCTGTGTGGTACTAAAACCAGAAGAGTTAAAGTCTCAGAGGCCACATGGTTTATGCCCATGAAGCACTCTCTGGAGCACATGGTACCCTGAGCCTCAAAAGTGTGTGTTTGTTCCCTGCAACAGGGCTTCCCTTAAAGTGGAAATGGCTTTGTCAGGCCAACCAGGTTGACAACAACTGCCATGGTCACCTGCCTCTGTGTGCTGCAGGTGGCCTTCTCATTATAGTTTGCCTTTCTTTACAACTGTGCTTCCATGGAATGATGGGTGGATCAGTGGAACCCAGTATGTGCTCTTTAGAGAGTTGTCTCCAGGATGTAGGTTATCATGATCCTCTGTCCTCTATTTTATGTAAATTGATACTTAGAGGCTTGATTAGATTTAGGTTTACTTTTTTACCCCATAACATGACTACTTCATAGGTGGTACTATTTCTTTTCTATAAGGAGACATGTATGTCTAGCTGCTTCTTTTTTTGTGTAACAGCAGTGATTGATTCTCAATGCTTAGGTCAATTAACTCATTATCAGTTGCAAAATAATGATATTCTGTCACTCTTCTTTCATATATTAGCTGGAATACTTCAGTAAAGAGGAATATTATTATTTTTTAGAGATAAGGTCTTGGTCTGTCACCTAGGCTGGAGTACAGTGGCCAGATCATAGCTCACTGGAACCTCAAACTCCTTGGCTCAAGTGATCCTCCCACCTCAGCCTTCCCAGTAGCTAGAACTACAGGGAGGCATCACCACGTTGAGTTAATTTTTAAGTTTTTTTGTAGAGATGCTATGGTACCAAGGCTGGTCTTAAACTCCTGGCCTCAAGTGATCCTCTCACTTCTTTTCAAATCCCAGGGGAAAATTATTATTTTTAATAGTAAATATCTGGAAACTACTTACATATCTACTAGCATGTGGCAATAACGTGTTAGGATCCTTTTTGGTGGAAATAAAAATGGACATGTGCGTATTATTGATATGTATGCACTGATATTAAGTAAAACACTTTTCTGGGATTTCACATAACAAAACTAATAATAGTGGCTACTCTTTTTTTTTTTTTTTTGAGATGGAGTCTTACTCTTGTTGCCCATGCTGGAGTGCCATGGCACGATCTCAGCTCACTGCAACCTCCACCTCCCAGGTTCAAGTGATTCTCCTGCCTCAGCTTCCCATGTAACTGGGATTACAGATGTGTGCCTCCATGCCTGGCCAATTTTTTGTATTTTTACTAGAGACGGGGTTTCACCATGTAGACCAGACTGGTCTCAAACTCCTGACCTCAGGTGATCTACCCGTCTTGGCCTCCCAAAGTGCTGTGGTTATAGGCGTGAGCCACCGTGCCTGGCCAATAGTGGCTACTCTTTTCTTTTCTTTTTTTTTTTTTTGAGACAGAGTCTCGCCCTGTCACCCAGGCTGGAGTGCAGTGACATGATCATGGCTCACTGCAATCTCCACCTCCTGGGTTCAAGCGATTCTTCTGTCTCAGCCTCCCAAGTAGCCGGAACCACAGGTGTGTGCCACCATGCCCGGCTAAGTTTTGTAGTTTTTAGTAGAGACGGGGTTTCACCATGTTGGCCAGGCTGATCTTGAACTCCTGACCTCGTGATCCACCCACCTCGGCCTCCCAGAGTACTGGGATTACAGGCGTGAACCAATGCGCCTGGCCAATAGTGGCTACTCTTAAGGAGAAGAATTTCCTTGGGCCAGAGAGACGAATTTGCTTTTTCCTTTATATCTTTCAGTACTGTTTAAATTTATGATCAATGTTCACTTAAAAAAAACAATGTTCACAATGTTATGTGGTTCACTGTTCACATAACCACAGTAAAGGTTATATGAACAGTGGGATTACTGGCCTTTAAAAAAAAGCCTATAAGAATATTTTTTTGGTGAAAATAATGTATTTAAAAATAACTGTTCTACTGCCTGGCACTGAGTAGACTCTCAATACATTGTAGTTAATTCTGAAAAATAGTCTAAAAAAATCTTCATCAATGCAAACAGCAATCAACTTAATAACAATAGCAGCAACAGCAACAACAACAACAACTCCAGAAGTCCCTAGGGTGGATGAGGTAACATATAGGTTTGGGACTGAGTCTCCACTATTCCTAACCTATTTTTTAAAAATCCCTCAAGATTAATGAACACTTGCTTTGCAGGAGGCAGTCTCTGGAGTGATTTTCCTGACTAGTTAACTTCGCTAATGAGTTTTCGGTCACAGGTCTGGTCATCAGACAAACCAGGAGAGCCAGTCAGGCTCTTTAAGGAGGACTGGGTCATCGAGAGCTGTGAAACTAGCTAAAAATCAGAGTTGATGGAACTGGCCTGGGAGAGTTGGTATAGGTTCTTGAGCAAGTCAAGAGCAATACTTTGGGAAGGTTATTATGACCTTTGTGTCTTTATTCTGAAGAAATGTGCAGGATGCATAGAAGAAAGAGAATACAGGAAACCGGAAACCAGTGGGGAGGCTGCTGCAACCAGTAATGAGTTCTTAGACAAGCATAGAGACAGCAGGGAGAGAGAAGATAAACAAAAACCATGTTCTGAATGGAGGCAAAAAACTGTTTTAGTTTTCTATTTATGTGTAAAAAATTACGCCAAATTAAGTGGTTTAGGACAATACTCATTTAGCCTCTCATAGTTTCTGTAGGTCTGGGCATGGCATAGTGGGAGTCTTTGATTAGAATCTCACAGGGGTAAAATCGAAGTGTGAACTGGGCTGCATTTTCATATGAAGGCTGGGGTCTTCCAAACTCATCCAGGTTGTTGGCAGAATTCAGTTTCTTGCAGGTGTAGAATCGAGGCCCTCAGAGGCTGCCCTTCTCCACAGGCAGGTCACAGCATGGATATTTGCTTCTAATGGCCAGCAGAAGAGTATCTTTGTTGCTTCCATTTTATCTAATTCAGGAAGGCCTTGACCCTCTTTTAAAAAGCTCACCGGGCCAAGTGCAGTGGCTCACGCCTGTAATCCCAGCACTTTGGGAGATCGTAGCAGGTAAATCACCTGAGGTTCAAGACCAGCCTGGCCAACATGGTGAAGCTCCAGCTCTACTAAAAATACAAAAATTACCCGGGCATGGTGGCAGGAGGTTGAGGCAGGAGGATCATTTGAACCCAGGAGGTATAGGTTGCGGTGACCCTGGATCACACCACTGCACTCCAGCCTGGGCGACAGAGTAAGACTCTCAAAAAAAAAAAAAAAGGCTTACCTAAGTCTGTCCCGTCCAGCGGGATCGTTAATACAGACCTTGGAGGAGGGGGTGGGAATTTAGAGAGACAAGAGACACAAGAAATGGACACAAGACAGTATCCTGATCAAGTCTCGTTTATTTAGGGCGTTGGTACAGCTTATCTAGGCTGGTAAGAAAGAGGAAGTGCAGCAGAGCAGGCGGGGAGGAGAATAATGAGAGACGTCACTAGGCGCATGCTCGGTAGACTTAGTATTTCCCGGGCGCGGGAAGTTATCTACGCGCGCGCGGGGAAAGTTCGCGCGCGCGGGAAAAGTTGATGATGAAGAACCAGGAAGTGCGCCATCTTGTCTCCGCAATGCGGCGCTTAAGCAACAGAGGCCACGGCAATTTCCGGGCCTCACGGCTCGGGACATAAGTCAGGGATTCCCTTTTTACTAACTCAAAGTCAACTGATGAAGGATCTTAGCTACATCTGCAAAGTTTTCTCGATTAACAGCAAGTACAGGCAGGTTCTACCCATATTTAAAGGGAGGGGATTTAAACAACAGGTACAAGGGGCCAGGAATCACGGGAGCCATCGCAGAATTTTGCCTACTACAGGAATATAAAGGAACTGTGCATCTGAAGTCAGATACTTTTCTGTGATTTAAATTAATTTTAAAATAAAAGAGTAAAAAGTAAAAATTCCCAGTTACTGAAAGCCCACAGCATGCAAAATACTATAGACATACCATTTCAAATCCTCAGAACAAATCCTGAGAGGTAAATGTTATGGTTTTTATAGTGGAGGATACTGAGGTTCAGACATGTCAAAGAACTTGGAATTTTCCTTCTAGTACAACATGTTGTATCAAAACAACCCCCAAAAGGTAAATATTACCCCCATTTTACAAAGAAAGAAATGGATATTTATGCAGTTTAAATAACTTGGCATTCCCTGATACACCATGATGCTCCTGAATTTTACTAAAATATTTGTCTGAAATTTGCAAATCGCAAATAATCTGAGGATCTAGCAACATATTTTTCATGTCTGTTTAATAGAACCATAGAATATTAGTGCTGGAAGGAACCCAGAAATCATCTGGTCCAATTTCCTCATATGATGTTTTCCCTGATTTTAGTAAAAAATTATTCTCTCACCTCCTGTCCCCATCAGATCCCTGAGTGGAGTAGATGTTCTTTAGAGGCCCATCTTTGGGAACATCTCTTTTTTTTTTTGGAGACAGGGTCTCACTCCCTCACCCAGGCTTGAGTGCAGTGGCATGATCTCGGCTCATGGCAACCTCTGCCTCCTGGGTTCAAGCGATCCTTGTGCTTTAGCTTCCCAAGTAGCTGGGACTACAGGTGTGCACCACCATGCCCAGCTAATTTTTATATCTTTGGTAGCGATGGGATTTCTCCATGGTCTCAAACTCCTGGACTTAAGTGACCTTCCCGCTTGGCCCTCCCAATGTGCTGGGATTATAGGTGTGAGCCACTGTGTCCGGCTGGGGCCACCTCTTCATAAGCTCTTCCCAGGGACTCCCAGGGCTTTCTCCAGCTCCTCTGGGCAGATGAGAGAAGCCAGCTGGGTCTCTAGATGTGCCTCCAGATACACACTCCCAGCTGCCTGAAGTACGTGGCCACTTGCCATTGCCAGTTGACGGTTATGATCCAGTGTGGCCTGAAGTGAACTCTCTTCAGCAGCTCCTCTTCACAGGCTGTCTATTCCTGTGAAGGTGGCATCATTCTCCTAGTCATTCAGGCAGGAAGGTGCAGAGTCATCTTGGATTACATTTTGCCCCAACAACTCCCTTTCTGCTTTTCCCGCTATCCAGGTTCAGGCAATCTTCTATGTGCAATAAAGTCAACAGTTCCCCTCCTGTCCATTCCTGTGTGTAGTTCCCTTGTTCTCATCCTTGGTCCTCTCATCTTCGTCTCCGAGACTTGGCCTCCTGCTTTGGATATGGCTCCCTTCTGATACCTTTTGCACCCTCCATCCCAAATTAGCCCACTTTATACACAGTTCATATCACGTTACTTAGAATCATGGCTGCACTGTGTCCCCTGACATTTCCTCCTTAAAATTTTGTTTTTAATGCAAATTTATTTGGAGATAACTTTTCCTTATTTAGTATTATCCCATTTTATGTGCATTCCTTACTCAGTCTGAGACAATTATTCTTTTTGCTTTTATGTGTTATTGTGAAAAAGTATATTTCTATGCATGTAAAAATTATTCTTACATAGTACTTTTTTTTTTTTTTTTTTTAGACGGAGTTTTGCTCTTGTTGCCCAGGCTGGAGTGAAATGGCACGATCTTGGCTCAATGCAACCTCCACCTCCTAGGTTCAAATAATTCTCCTGTCTCAGCCTCCCGAATAACTGGGATTACAGGCTCCAGTCACAATGGCCAACTAATGTTTGTATTTTTAGTTGAGATGGAGTTTCACCATATTGGCCAGGCTGGTCTCGAAATCCTGATCTTGTGATTTGCCCACCTGGGCCTCCCAAAGTGCTGGGAGTGTAGGCGTGAGCCACCATGCCTGGCCTCCTCTTGGGTTTTTATGGAAGCTTCATGATGTCAGCATTCCTTCCCCCAGGGTATAGGGCGGCACCCTCTCTGGACAAAAACCAATATACATTATAACACCACATATATTTTTTCTTTCTTTCTTTCTTTTCTTTTTTTTTTTTTTTTTTGAGTCTTGCTCTGTCATGCAGGCTGGAGTGCAATGGCACTATCTTGGCTCACTGCAACCTAAGCCTCCTGAGCTCAAGCAATTCTCCTGTCTCAGTCTCCTGAGTATCTGGGATTACAGGTGCACACTGCCATGCCTGACTAATTTTTTGGATTTTAGTAGAGACAAGGTTTCACTGTGTTGCCCAGGCTGGTCTCGAACTCCTGAGCTCAGGCAATCCACCCACCTCACCTCACAAAGTGCCAGGATTACAGGCGTGAGCCACCATGCCCGGCCTATATATGCATATTTTTTCTAACACATACTTTTTCTTGGTGCCAACAATATTTTAAACACTTTACATGTATTAACTCATTTTATCCTCACAAAACCCTATCAAGTAGGTAGTATAAGTATGTCCATTTACAGATTGGGACATGGAGGAATCACAGAGAGGTTAAGAAACTTTCTCAGCGTCACACAGTCTGTGCCAAACCAGGTTTCAGCTCCAGAGTCTGCCTTTTAGTCACTATTCAACACTACTAATATCAAAGAAGTAAGATGTTGATGCAGCATTTATAGTATTTTTTTTTTTTTTTTTTTTTTTTTGAGACGAAGTCTTGCTCTGTTGCCCAGGCTGGAGTGCAATGGCATGATATCGGCTCACCACAACCTCCACCTCCTAGGTTCAAGCGATTCTCCTGTCTCAGCCTCCCGAGTAGCTGGGATAACAGGCTTGCGCCACCACGTCCACCTAATTTGGTAGTTTTAGTAGAGACGAGGTTTCTCCATGTTGATCAGGCTGGTCTCGAACTCCTGATCTCAGGTTATCCACCCGCCTCGGCCTCCCAAAGTGCTGGGATTATAGGCGTGAGCCACCGCGCCTGGCCTATAGTAATTTAAAAGATTAGAAATTACCAACAGGCGGGGTGTAGTGGCCCATGCTTGTAATTCCAGCAGTTTGGGAGCCCGAGGGGGGCAACTTTGTTGGGAGTTGGAGACCAGCCTGACAACATGGTGAAACCCTGTCTCTACAAAAACTATAAAAATTAGCTGGACGTGGTGGTGCGCGCACCTGTAGTCTGAGCTACGTGGGAGGAGGAGGTGGGAGGATCGCTTGAGCCTGGGAGATTGAGGCTGCAGGCTGCAGTGAGTTATGATCACACCACTGCACTCAGCCTGGGCGACAGAGACCCTGTCTCCAAAACAAAACAAAACAACCTCTGACAATGTAGGAATGCTGAAATGAATTCTATTGATTCTAAGTAAAAACTCAACCTATCCCAATTAGCCCAAGACCACTACTTAGTCTACCTAAGCCAAGTTTGTTGACTTGTTACGATGAGGGAGAACACACAACAGAGAAACTGGTGGCAGGGTGGTGGGAGGAGGGTGCTCACCAAACAAGAGGAAAATTGGAGTTATCATTGATTTTGGGAGAAGAGTGGAGTGTAGTGTTCATAGGCTCAAAGCAAAACAGGGTTGTGTGAAAGCATAGGCATAGGATGGGACTTTGAAGTGGATCCAGGGTCTTGTTTCCTTGGAAACTACGAAGTTGAGATAGAGGTGGAATGCTGTGTTCAGAAATCCCTCACTTGAAGTTTTGCACCTGGGTTGAAAATTACTGCTGTTTTTTGTGTCAAGGTGGCTTAGGTCCTTCATTGGAGGAGGGGGATGCTTCATTGTTGCTTGATATGATTTCAAGCAGCCAAAGTTCTGATGGTCTGTGATTTTGAGCACAAGTTTCTCAGTGAATAAGAAAGGAGAGAGGGGACTTATGAGCCTTTATAGCTGTAGCATGCCCTTGGGAGAAGAATGTTTTCTGTTATTTCTGGGCTAGCTTTATCTCTGTTAGTGCAGCCTAATGAATGGCAGAACAGGTTTTTATTTTCTCAGTCCTAGCGAATTTCTGCTTCTCGAAGTGCATGTTAGTGGTAATGTGTTTTATATCTTACTTTCTTATTTTCCCTCCCTTTAATCTATATTTTATTTTATTTATTTTTTAGTTTTTTGAGACGGAGTCTCGCTCTGTCGCCCAGGCTGGAGTGCACTGGCAGATCTTGACTCACTGCAAGCTCCGCCTCCCATGTTCACGCCATTCTGCTTCAGCCTCCTGAGTAGCTGGGACTACAGGCGCCTGCCACCCATGCCCGGCTAATATTTTATTTTTATTTTTAGTAGAGATGGGTTTTCACCATGTTAACCAGGATGGTCTTGATCTCCTGACCTTGTGATCCACCCGCCTCGGCCTCCCAGAATGCTGGGATTACAGGCGTGAGCCACAGTCCCCGGCCAATGTAAATGTATTTCTTACTGTAGACTGAGGTCAGGACAGTGGGCTGTACTGTACACATATTGATATTATTTGTATCCATTCCATGTATCACTTTCTCCTGAAGCATCGAATCTAATACAAAAAAAAAAAAAAAAAAGCAAAACACAAAACCTAGGCCCAAATTCCACCTTGGCCATGTTTTAGCCCAGTAACTCACATTTCCCAGTGTCTAATCTTTACCAGAAACTTCCTTATCTGTAAAATAGGGTAAAAGCCTTTTCTTCTTTCCAGGGTTGTTGTGGACTCAAATGAGAGGCTGTTAGTGAAAGGTTTCTGTGAATTGTGAAGCTCTTAGGAACCCAATTATTCCTGCTGGCTTGGCCACATAGTCTAAAAAAATCTCTACATAATTAGCATCTAGAGATTAGATAATTTACCCATTTTTTTCCACGTGCTTGTCTATTTCCCAGCATGATGGTAACATTTCCAAGGGAAAGATCTAGAATATATGTTCTATGAATTAATGTTTATCATAAAAATAATGAAATTGCTAATAACTATTGATTTATTGTCATGTTGAGACTCTGCTCCAAGTACTTTGTATGGACTGTATAGCAATTTATCCCTGCACTAATCCTATGAGGTATGTGTATTTATTGTTACTGTTTTACAGATATTGAAACTAAGACACTGAGCCTCTATTTTAGCCTCATGTCTTCTTTCCTTCCAGCTTTCCCCAGGCAAGTAAATGCAGGCCACAGTCTGCCAGCCGCCCAACCATTCAGGCTTTTCATTATTATAGGAAGTATCTGGTCAAGGACTACCAACATCTTCCTGTCCTGCCCCGTGAGTTCCCCAAGTGGAGACACAGCCTGTTCCCCAACACCTACACTCATGAACACAGGAGGGTTGGCCAAAATTGCACAGCTTTGATGCTTAGTTTTATACTCAGGTGTAAGTGACTGATAGAAGGGCCTTTTGGAGGTAGAGAGTGCACAGGCTCTGAAGAGGCAAGACCAGGGGAAGTCTGGACCTGCTTCCAGAGTGTCCTCCCACAAGGCTTAGTGCTCAGGACCTGTAGTGGGTTGAATATGTTCCCTAAAGTTCATGTCTATATTCACCCTGAGAGCCTTTAGAGGGAGCATGGTACTTTATTTCAGACTTCTGGTCTTCAGAACTGTGGAAGAATACAGTTCTGTTGTTTTCAGCTACCAAGTTTGTGGTCATTTGTTATGGCAGCCCTAGGAAACTAACACGGGTTGAGTATCCCTTATCTGAAATGCTTGGGACTGAGAGTGTTTCCGGTCTCAGATTTTGGAATATTTGCATATATATAATGAGATATATTGGGGATGGGACCCAAGACTGAACACGAAATCCATCTATGTTTCATAAATACCTTAATAACACTTACACTGTGCTCCATTTTCTCCAACAACTTGACTTTCTGTACTATAGGTAAACATAAATGTTTTCTCTCCTCACCCCCCCCTTTTTTTTTTTTTTTTTTTTTTTTTTTTGAGACGGAGTCTCGCTCTGTCGCCCAGGCTGGAGTGCAGTGGCCGGATCTCAGCTCACTGCAAGCTCTGCCTCCCGGGTTTACGCCATTCTCCTGCCTCAGCCTCCCGAGTAGCTGGGACTACAGGCGCCCACCACCTCGCCCGGCTAGATTTTTGTATTTTTAGTAGAGACGGGGTTTCACCGTGTTAGCCAGGATGGTCTCGATCTCTTGACCTCGTGATCCGCCCTTCTCGGCCTCCCAAAGTGCTGGGATTACAGGCTTGAGCCACTGCGCCCGGCCCTCACCCCCTTTTTTTTTTGAGACAGAGTCTTGCTCTGTCGCCCAGGCTGGAGTGCAATGGCATAATCTCAGGTCACTGCAACCTCCGCCTCCTGGATTCAAGTGATTCTCCTGCCTCAGCCTCCCGAGTTGCTGGGACTACAGGCACGTGCTGCCACGCCTGGCTAAATATTGTATTTTTAGTAGAGACGGGGTTTCACCATGTTGGTCAGGCTGGTCTCGAACTCCTGACCTCAAGTGATCCAGCTGCCTCAGCCTTGCAAAGTGCTGGAATCACAGGCGTGAGTCACCGTGCCTGGCCTTGCTTCTTCTCTTTTAAAATCACTGTCACTCATGGGGTATCTGCAGGCCTTTTTCATATTTTCAACAATATCTTTATACCACAGAGTAGAGAATAAACAAACAAACAAACAAAAAATACCCACAGTGAGTAAGGCACATAGGTCTTGGCTCCTACGTGGGGCATTATGGGGAACGTGCTGTTGATGACACTGGCCTGCACACATGCCATTTTATGACCCTTTGTGAGTGTGTGCACGTTGGGGAAACCGGGCATGTGCAAAAAAGATACGTCTCAGTGGAAAGGGGCTGGGAGGGCCTTTTTTTTTCTTTCCTTGGGCACCCTGAATAAGCTATACATTGTATGACCCATTGTGTGAGGTCAGGTGTGGCATTTTCCACTGAGGCACCACATTAGTGCACAAAATTGTTCAGATTTTGGAGCATAGGGTTTCGGATTTTCAGATTAGGGATGCTCAACATGTACAACATCCTTGCAACAATCTGGGTGTGAGCTTTCCTCAAGAGCAAGAAGAGCTTGCCACTTCTGCTGTATGACCACGGTGAAGCCAGCCTGTCACCCTCCTGCCCTGGATGACCCCAGGGAGCTCTACAGAGGTCCATGGCTGTGGGAGGCCAGTAATTGTCTAGGAGAGCTCAGTGCCACTTGCAAAGACAACAGATCTCTCTAGAAATTCTGGGCTGAGCAGGTGAAGGCGGCTGGCCAGGCCCATGAAGGAGCCTAGTCAGCCATAAGGAAAGGTTCACTGTGGGGCCCCCGACTTCCCATTCCTGATCTCCTTTTCACCTCTGCTGCCTCTGACTTCCTTTTCTCTTTCCCTCCAAGTATACCTCATACTCTGCTCCTGATGACACTCAAATCTCACCCCTCCCCGCCCCCCGTCAAATAAAAAGAGCCTAGCGGCTCTTGTAAGAACGGTGTATTCGTTTTCTAGTGTTGCATTGATAAGTTATCATAAACTTAGTGGTTTAGAACAACACAGATTTGCCGGGCGTGGTGGCTCACGCCTGTAATCCCAGCACTTTGGGAGGCCGAGGCGGGTGGATCACCTGAGGTCAGGAGTTCGAGACCAGCCTGACCAACATGGTGAAAACCCCTCTCTCCTAAAAATACAAAACTTAGCCGGGTATTGTGGCACGTGCCTGCAATCCCAGCTACTCAGGAGGCTAAGGCAGGAGAATTGCTTGAACCTGGGAGGCAGAGGATGCAGTGAGCTGACATCACGCCATTGCACTCCAGAATAGGCAACAAGAGCGAAACTCCATCTCAAAAAAAAAAAAAAAAAAAAAACAAAAGAAACAAAACAACAACAACAACAACAACAACAAAAACCACACAAATTTATTCTCTTATCATTCTGGAGGTCAGAAGCCCCACATAACTTTTAAGGGGCTAAAACAAATGTCTGAAGGACTGGTTTGTTCTGGAGCCTCCAGGTATATAATCCATTTTTTGAATCTTCCAGCTTCTAGAAACTGGCATTTTTTAGCACCTGGACAGATCACTCTAATGTCTGCTTCTGTCATCACACCCCCTTCTCCCTGATTGACCCTCTCGTCTCTCTAAGGACTCATGTGATTATATGAGGGGCTCATCTCAGTAATCCAGGATAAGTTCTTTATCTCAAGGTCCTTAATTTATTCACATTTGCAAAGTTCCTCCGCCATATAAGGTAACATATTCACAGATTCCAAGGATTGGGATGCGGGTATCTCTGTGGGGCTATTATTCAGTCTACTCCAAATGTGCACTCCTCCCTAAAGTATTTCTCTTTGAGCACCAAGGGGAACTCTGCCTTCAGCTAAGGCTACACAACTAGCCTGATGGTGGACTGTAGCAACTTGTAGGCAAGGGGTACAGCTCAGGGCAGCTACCCCTCCCTCTTCTGGGGCCAACCTGGAGGAAGTTCCTTCCAGAGTCCAGGTTATACTTGCTTCTGGCCTGCAAATTCCTGAGAATTCTTTGAAACCTAGGAGGGGCCTGGTATTATGCCCTTTTGAGTGAGAATTCAGAGGCCAGTGGAATTAGGGCAACCAGGCACTTCCTGATCATCTACTATGCTCCAGGATGCTGACTTGGAGAGATGAAGAAGGCAAAATGCCCGTTCTGACGGCACTCAGAATTTCGCAGGGAACTGGAAGGATAAATGAATCTGGGAGGGACTGCTAAACCAGAGTGGAGGGTAAACTTGTTAGAACCTGAGAAGAATGCTGTCTGAAAAGGTAGAGAAGTCAGGAGAAGCAGTGAGGCCCTCAACCGTGTGTATCACAATGCCTCCTGTCACTTCCTTTCTGAGCTTCCAGTACAAGCTTCTCGGTGGGTGTTTTCTGCCCAAGCACATGAACTTTGGAGACCTCGCACTTTGGACACAGTCCCTGGCCCTGACACTTAATAGTTTTGGGAACTTGGACAAAATACTCAAAGGTTCCTAGTCTGTAAAGTGAGAATGATAAAACATCTGCCTTCCTTGCAGGATTGTTGTGGTGATGTATAAGACATAAAATAGGAAGCATAGTCAGCAGTCCCTGAGCTTAAGGAATGTTAAGTTATAATCATTATTTCTGAACTTTGGTGCACAATATGACCCTGTTGACACCTCCTTTGCCTCCTTGGGACATATTCTCTTCTGGTGGTCCTCATCCCTTTCCAGCTATCCTCTGTCTCTTGGTATTCTCCTAATCTACCAACTCCCATCAATGTTCCTGCTTGCCCAGGGTGCCTGTCTCAGTCTTCTTCTTTTCTCCCTAACCCCTGCGAAGATCTCATCAAATTCCCTGCCTTTCGTTTTCCTTATCGATTTGCTGAGGGCTTACTGACAAGTATCTCCAGCTGAGACCCTTTACTGATTCCAGTAATAACAACTGGTGGATGTGTTCTCCTAGATAGAGAACAACAATCTCAATTTTCAATGTCGGGAGGGACTTTATGCATCTTTTTGCTTTCAAAAGCAATTTCTGTCTGGGCGTGGTGGTTCATGCCTGTAATTCCAGCACTTTGGGAGGCCAAGGCGGTTGTCTCACTTGAGGTCAGGGGTTCGAGACCAGCCCGGCCAACACGGTGAAACCCCCGTCTCTACTAAAAATACAAAAAATTAGCTGGGCGTGGTGGCAGGCGCCTATAATCCCAGCTACTTGGGAGGCTGAGGCAGGAGAATCGCTTGAACCCGAGAGGCGTAAGTTGCAGTGAGCAGAGATCTTTCCACCGCACTCCAGCCTGGGCAACCGAGAGAGACTCTGTCTCAAAAAAACAAAAACAAAAAGAAAAGCAATTTCTTCTCTCTGCATTCTCCATGTTACTAAAATGTAACATCAACCCCATAGCTCCTCAGGCCAGAAGAACCTTTGTTGCCTGCATTCTCCAAATGCCTAAATCACCAATTTTTTTTTTTTTTTTTTTTTGAGATGAAGTCTCACTCTGTCGCCCAGGCTAGAGTGCAGTGGCACGATCTTGGCTCACTGCAACCTCCACCACCCTGGTTCTAGCAATTCTCCTGCCTCAGCCTCCCGAGTAGCTGGGACTACAGGTGTGTGCCACCACGCCTGGCTGATTTTTTTTTTTTTTTTTTTTTTTTTTATTCTGAGATGGAGTCTTGCTCTGTCGCCTAGGCTGGAGTGCAGTGGTGCAATCTGGTCTCGCTGCAGGCTCTGCCTCCCGGGCTGACGCCATTCTCCTGCCTCAGCCTCCTGAGTAGCTGGGACTACAGGCACCTGCCACCACGCCCGGCTAATTTTTTGTATCTGTAGTAGAGACGGGGTTTCACCGTGTTAGCCAGGATGGTCTCCATCTCCTGACCTCATGATCCCCCCGCCTCGGCCTCCCAAAGTGCTGGGATTACAGGCATGAGCCACCGTGCCTGGCCAACTTTTGTATTTGTAGTAGAGAGGAGGTTTCACTGTGTTGGCCAGGCTGGTCTTGAACTCCTGACCTCATGTGATTGGCCCACCTTGGCCTCACAAAGTGCTGGGATTAGAGGCATGAGCCATCATGCCCCGCCCTAAAATACCAAATCTTATTAAATCTACATTCTACAATTCTGTCACATCCATCACTTCATCTCTGTCCACTCCTAGCATTGACTTAGCTGAGGACATCATCAACTCTGATCAAAGGACCCTAAGTCTAAGTAACAATACCGGTTTCATGGCAGGGCTTCCCTGGAACTAGGCTGGATGTAATGAGAATTTTCAAGAGAATGTGAATTGCTCTTTACTTGATTTTCTTTCTTTCTCTCTTTCTCCCTCTTTCTTTCTCTTTCTTTCTTTCTTTCTTTCTTTCTCTGCTTCCTTCCTTCCTTCCTTCCTTCCTTCCTTCTTTCCTTCTTTTTTTTCTTTCTTTCCTTTCTTTTCTTTCTTTCTTCTGTTTGTTTTGAGATGGAGTATTGCTTTTGTCACCCAGTTTGGAGTGCAATGGTGCGATCTCAGCTCACTGCAACCTCCGCCTCCCGGGTCCAAGCGATTCTGGTGCCTTATCCTCCTGAGTAGGTGGGATTACAGGTGCCCACCAACAAGTCCAGCTAATTTTTTTTTTTTTTTTGTATTTTTAGTAGAGATGGGGTTTCACCATGTTGGTCAGGCTGGTCTCGAACTCCTGACCTCAGGTGATCTGCCCGCCTCGGCTTCCCAAAGTGCTGGAATTACAGGCGTGAGCCACCGCGCCCGGCAATTTTCTTTCTTTCTTTCTTTCTTTTTTTTTTTTTGAGACGGAGTCTCGCTCTGTCGCCCAGGTTGGAGTGCAGTGGCCGGATCTTGGCTCACTGCAAGTTCCGCCTCCCGGGGTTACGCCATTCTCCTGCCTCAGCCTCCCGAGTAGCTGGGACTACAGGTGCCCGATACCTCGCCCAGCTAGTTTTTTTGTATTTTTTTAGTAGAGACGGGGTTTCACCGTGTTAGCCAGGATGGTCTCGAACTCCTGACCTCAGGGGATCCACCTGCCTCGGCCTCCCAAAGTGCTGGGATTACAGGCTTGAGCCACCGCGCCCGGCCGATTTTCTTTTCTTTAAGACCAATCTGAAAGTGCGGAACTCTGTGCACCTGAAATGCTTACATTTTGATATTGACATGAAAAAATTGGGTCCTACTTTGCCCCAGTTTCTCAACCCAAAGAAGACATTCCAAAAGTTTCCTATGGGGCCTAGGAAGTTTGGCCTTCACAGGATAGTGGCAGCAGTGTTAACTTTGTCCTATGACCAAAAGGTGTCAAAGCTGTTACTCAACTGTCTGTGACAGTATGGGAAACCCTGACAGCACTGGAGAATTCCTCATGGTCCTTCCAGACCATGGTCACGGTGAGAACCAGATCCTGTTGCCCTGGCCCCGCGGGGAAATCCCCAAGATAGCTGCTGATAGTTAAGGAAACAGTGTCCTGCCTAGGCTGGGTGAGAGAGATTGGGTCAGACAGGCTGCACTTCCTCAGTGAGTGTGCATATGCCTGTTCGCACTGCCTATCGTTTCCTCACCCAATGTGAGAGCAGGGGGCTCAGCTGGGCTGAGTGGAGAATTCATGGGACCTTTCCATGGTCAAGACCCAAAACTTCTATTGTATAGCATCCCTGGAACAGAGAACAGGAGGCAGTCAAGGCCCCAGCTTCAACCTTTTGACAGTAAACCGAAAAGACCAAGTAGTGAGGCCTCCACTGTCTCACACAAGCCAAGACCAGGTCTTAGACTATCCAGTGTTCCTTTCTCTCTTTCACGGTGCTGAATTTGGGGAATGAGCACTCCATTGTCATAGGAGGGGCAGATGGGGGTGGAAGAGTGAGAAGGGTGAAGGTAGGACATAGACATCGCCACTAAGCCAGAGACCCCTGAACTGCCATAGCCATGACATGCACAGGTTGTCCTCAAATCCCAGGGCCATGGACAGGTCTTGGTGTCTTTCGAATTTTAAGTTGGTTGGCATCTGTCTAGTTTAAAACCCGATTTAGCTTCAGTTCAACCAGGGAGTATGATTCTTTGGGGAGAGGGCGCTGACCTAGAAATCTACATGCTCAGTGGTCTGCCCAGCCACTAATGGCTCTGACACACTGGAAAGGCACTCACCCTCTGAGAGTTTCAGACTATATCTTTGAAAATAAAATTCAGTGGATGAGGTACTGGGTGCAAAGGTATTGTCCTCAACAGCTCTAAGTTGCTACTTCTAACTCACAGAGTACATATCACAAAGGATCCCACCATCCATTGTCGGTCTGAGCAGGGAATGGGACTTTGGCAGACCATGAATCCTATATTAGTTTCTAGAGGAACTATAACAAAACACCACAGACTTGGGGGTTTAAACCGAGATTGTACCACTGCACTCCAGCCTGGGTGACAGAGTAAGACTCTGAATCAAAAAAAAAAAAAAAGTGTATACATGGGAGCACTCTGAGATGAGTAACTCAAAGGGGTGGTTAGAATTTGGGATCTACTAACAGCAGGGGAAAAGGAGGAGGAATAAAGGACATATGGAAAACCAAATGACTTTTGAAAAGATAAATGGTCCCTTAGAATAGATGGGAGATTCGAGTCTTGTGACAATGTCTATTTGGGTGTGATGACTACTTTTCATCTCTGAGATTAGATTTGCTTCTAGTCCTGAAGAAGATTTATGACAACTGAGTTAAAAATTTGAGATTTGCGAGGAGGATCTGCTATTAAACAGGTAAGGGATTTTAGCTGTTTATTTCAGCTGAAAATAATTCTTAAGTCGAAACTGGCACATTTGGAGGTAGCATGTCCTGATCCCCTTAAAAAGGGAACTGAATAGACCCCGTATCTCTGATTCTGCCCAGGGTCCTGTGCCCGCTGACACCAGAAATCACCACTCCTCTCAGCCTTGTTTTGTGGTTGTTTTATCATGCTGCAATTTGGCTATGTCTTTTCTAACGGTGTTTAAAAGCAATCAGATGCAGGAACTTTTCCTTTTATTAACTATTATTGAGCTTATATTGGACACTGAACTAAGTGTCAGTTTACAAAAATGAATACACAAAAATCACTGCCAGTAAGGAACACACAGCCAAGATGGGGGAGTACTAAGATGTAAAGAGATGTAAAATAATGTGAGAGATTCGGCGAGAGTTACTAAAGAGTCAGAAAAGGGCAAGCATGTTTCTTCTCTGTCCTGAAGCAGCCAAGGGAGAGGAAGATGTCTGATGCCAATGCTGGGGTGTTGGTTTAGGCATGTAGATGCTGTGATGCGTAGTGGAACCGTTCAATGAGCAGACAGGAGAACCAGCTTTATGCGGGGAGGGAGAGAATTGCTCCCCTCATCCCCCGTGAGTCACACCCTGGAGATGATAAATTTCAACATTTTGATTTCGGGAGATTTTGAGTTTTGAGCTTAAAATGACCGAAGAACCACGAGGTGGATCTACGTGTTTCGAGTCCAGAAGTCTGAATACAGATTTACGATTTATGAGTACATAGGAGGTGGATCCAAGGGAGAGATTAAACAGGGCACAGAAGAGTTTCTAAAAATAATATTTTTCGGGGAAAAAAACCCCCAACAAAACACGATTCTTTCAGCAGAAACCAGAACATTTGCTCACAGACTCTCCTACAGAGAGCCCTGATAAAGTAATAAACATGCTAACAGTAAGAACCCCAACCAATTTCATAGGGCAGTTTGTGGTAATTACTCTCAGTATGGAGCAGATAGTCCTCTTGCAAAACCCGATTTAGCAAACTTTGCTAGCTCCATGCGGGGCCTCCAAAGGACACAGTTGGGCACTAAATCCTGGCTGAAAACAAAGGCCGATTTAGAGGATGCGTATAAACGGATGCACAGACTATCCCTCAGTCTTCTCTGTAGCAGGCCCTCCGTATACGCGGGTTCCCCAAGATCGAAATATCAAACAAATGAATTTTTTAAAAAAAGTACAACAAAAGCTAGTAAAAATAAAAACAGCATAACAATTACTTACATAGCATTTACATTAGATTTGGTGTTACAAAGTAATTTAGAGACCATTTAAAGTACACGGGAGGATGTGCATAGTTATGTGCAAATACTACGCCATTTTCTATGAGAGACTTGAGCAACCTGGATTTTGGTATCGGCGGGAGCCCTGGACCAATCCCCCTCAGTTCTACCGAGGGAGAACTGTTTTGTTTCTTCCAGCACTGCTTTGACCGACAGCGTGTTGGGATTCGCTGACCTCCATGAGAAAGCTTGGCAGCATGCTGAGATCAGTTTTCCCAGGGCCAGAATTCTCCCGTGTGAGCTAAAATAGAGTGGCTCGGTCCAACAAAACAGAGCCTAGAGTCAGGAATTATGGCGAACCTGCTCCCTGCCGTCCTCCCTTGGCGCACAGATCCCTGGCGCCGCCGCTCTCGAGGCGGCCTCTCGGGTGTTAGCCTCATCGTCTGAACGGCGCTTCCTGAGGCTTTATATAAGCACGGCTCTGAATCCGCTCGTCCGGATTAAATCCTGCGCTGGCGCGCTCCTGCCCGCCTCCGGCCTCCATTTGCTCTACCTGAGGCTCCCTCCAGAAGAACTTTCCCTTAGCCTCAGTGCAGTGCCTTCCGGGCGTCCTCAGACCAGACACAGGCCAAAGCCACTGCAGAATCCGGAAGCCCCTGGTTGGGATCTGAATTCTCCCGGGGACTATGGCGTAGTGGGTGGGGAGGGGGGGAAGAGGGTGGGAGGGACCTGAGCAGAGTGGAGGAGGAGGGAGAGAAAAACAGAAAAGAAATGACGAAATGTCGAGAGGGCGGGGACAACTGAGAAAGCTTCCCGCCGGCGCGCTTTCGGTTTTCAATCTGGTCCGATACTCTTGTATATCAGGCGAAGAGCGTGCTTCCCTTGACAGAAGCTGTCTTTCAGGCTGTAGCAGTCATGTCTGGCAGGGGAAAGGGTGGAAAAGGCTTAGGCAAAGGGGGCGCTAAGCGCCACCGCAAGGTCCTGAGAGACAACATTCAGGGCATCACCAAGCCTGCCATTCGGCGTCTAGCTCGGCGTGGCGGCGTTAAGCGGATCTCTGGCCTCATTTACGAGGAGACCCGCGGTGTGCTGAAGGTGTTCCTGGAGAACGTGATTCGGGACGCAGTCACCTACACCGAGCACGCCAAGCGCAAGACCGTCACAGCCATGGATGTGGTGTACGCGCTCAAGCGCCAGGGGCGCACACTGTACGGCTTCGGAGGCTAGGCCGCCGCTCCAGCTTTGCACGTTTCGATCCCAAAGGCCCTTTTTAGGGCCGACCACTTGCTCATCTGAGGAGCTGGACACTTGACTGTATAAAGTGCAACAGTAACGATGTTGGAAGGTAACTGGCAGTGGGGCGACAGTCGGATCTGAAGTTAACGGAAAGCTACTGTGGCCCATGGCGCTCACAGCCGTAAAGACTTAAGTCGTTGACCGAAAGCGGCTTTTTCACTTAGTTGGGCTTTTTTTTTTTTTTTTTTAGCCTTTATCGATATGAAAGGTTGAATGTGCTCTAGGTTTGAGCACTCCTTTCTCGGCTTGCTCTTCTGGAGCAGAATATAGGCACACCTAGAGGGGCACGTCAGTCTTTGCGATCACCAGATCTGGTTCAGAGAAATAGGCACTGGCAATTTACACGTGCCTTGCTAGGTAATCTCACTATATTTGCTCAGGCAAAGTGGGAGAATCAGCCTTAGATTTTCGTTCTAGAGATGCCGGCTTTCCCACCTGATCGGCTTAGATTTCGTGATTGACTGTTCTGGGCTTCATTTTACCCTCTACATAACAAGCGGGTGGACTAGATGCCTTAGTAAGGGTCCATGTTATATGGTATCTTCAGCCACGCACTCAGCTCAATCTTAACACAGTTAAAAAAATGAGTTTCTAGCAAGCTATCTGCCCAGTGCCTGAGAAGTATCATTTCTTGTGTTCAGTAAAAAGGCTCCTAATTTAATCAAGGACCTATGAGATAACTGTCTTTCAGCTGTGGCATTGCAAGGATACAAATGCAGAGACATTTTAACGTGATCCTTCTTTAAGAGTGAACCAACGATATGATCTGAAAGCAACTTCACCACTAATTCAGGTATGTGACTTCTACTTCTTAGGGCCTGTTGTAGCTTAGAATGGGAGACCTGCAGAAACGTGCCTACCATCAATACAGAAAGCACAATTTAATTTTGACAAGGCAAAAGCCAAATCTGTATCAGCATGGCATATGTTACAGCAAGCTATTCTTTACACTACCACCTCTAAATTGCCCTAATTTGGATTAAAGTGTGGGTTCACATTTCTAATCCTTATAGTTTTGCAGCCATTGCATAGCCCATAATATATATATATATTTTTTTTAACATTCTAGGCTTATGATTTTACTGTGTATGTATTTGGAAGAAGAAATTCTGTCAGCTCCCAAAGGATAGACCAGCAGTTGCTTTATTGGTTTTCAGATGTGGCTGCTCTCATCAGCATCAAACACTTGAGACTGAATTAAGCTTAAAACACGGTACTTAGCAATCAGGTTGCCCGCAAAGCACTGGATGCAAGACTTGCCTTCCAGGAGCTTACCAATCAGGTTGCCAGCAAAGCGGTGGATGCAAGACTTGCCCTCCAGGAGCTTACCATCAGAACGGAGAAGACAAACAAATGCATAATATATAGACGACATAATTCCATACCTGTACACATTTAAGAATAAACAGTCCAATAGTAAGAGGCAGTACATATTCAATTGCTGAGAAATGTAGACAATAACTACTGTAGGAATCCTAATGCTACAGAAGTCACTGGCTGCTGGGAAACCAAGGAAAACCTGGCTATGGACGTTGGGGCTTGTGTCCGACTCTGAATAAAGGGCAGAATGATTGGCATCCTACTGAGATACATAGTAAAGGGGGTGCGGGCAGGGAGGAAGTGGCAAGAATAACATTTGTGAAGATGTCCAGGTAAGAAATATTGGTTGTAATGCTCAAGATGTTTCCTTTTCCCTTTTAAATCTGACCTGTGATTTCCAGCATTGCTATTTCAAGTATCACTGATTTTTTTTAATTTTAAAGGCAATGCTGATGAATCTATCTGATCCTCACCAAGATCCACTAAAGGAGATATCAAAAATTTGAAGATAAAGAAAGGGAGTGGGGGAGAAAACACATCCATTGCCTGAATTAGTTGTTCTCAAAATGTAGCCTCTCATCTAGCAGCACTGATCACCTGGGATAAACTCTTGGGCCCCACCCCAGACCTATTGAATGAGAAACTGAGGGGTGAGATAGTAATCGGTGCTTTAAAAAAGCCCTCCCGGTGATTCTGATACACATTAAAGGTTGAAAGCCACTGACTTAGGTAACAGCCTGCCTTCCTTCCTTTCTTCCTTTCTTTCTTTCTTCCTTCCTTCCTTCCTTCCTTCCTTCCTTCCTTCCTTCCTCCCTCCCTCCCTTCCCCCCTTCCTTTCTTTTTCTTTCTTTCTTTCTTTCTTTTTCTTTCTTTCTCTTTCTTTCGTTTCTCTTTTTCTTTCTCTTTCTTTCTTTCTCTTTCTTTTCTTTAATTTCTTTCCTTCCTTCCTTCCTTCCTTCCTCTTTCTTTTTATGAGATGGAGTCTCAATCTGTCATGCAGGCTGGAATGCAGTGGCACGATCTTGGCTGACCGCAACCTCCACTTCTCGGGTTCAAGTGATTCTCCTGCCTCAGCCTCCCGCGTAGCTGGGACTACGGGCGCCCACGACCACGCCGGGCTAATTTTTGTATTTTTAGTAGAGATGGAGGTTTTGCCATGTTGGCCAGGCTGGTCTCGAACTCCTGACTTTAGGTGACCCGCCCTCCTCGGCCTCCCAAAATGCTGGGATTACAGGCGTGAGCCACTGCGCCTGTCCTCTTTTTCTTTTTTTTAAACAGCTTTTGTTTTAATGAAAAAATATTTAAAACCTGAATATATGTTGCCCAGATGTTTACCCAAATGTAAAAATTTGCTTTAGTTTGAGGCCCAGCTAATTTGTGTATTTTTATTAGAGACCGGGTTTCACCGTGTTGGCCAGGCTGGTCTTGAACTGCTGACCTCAGGGGATCCACCCATCTCAGCCTCCCAAAGTGCTGGGATTACAGGCATGAGCCACCATGCCCGGCCACTTACTGAGAATTCCTGCCTTTTTCACAGGATTATTTTAAGGATCAAATGAAAAGTTCTACGTGAAAGAAGAATGAGGCCATGAAGTGATACCGAAACCAAAGGTGATATATGTATTGCCTTTCCCACTCAATGTAGTTCGTTTTTTGTTTTGTTTTTTTGAGAGACGATTTAACTCTACTTATTGTTACCAGGCATTGCTTGGGTACTGCTACTACGGAAATAAAGAAAGACAAATCCTTACCCTGAGAAATGTTGCCAGCCTAATGCTGAGAGGTTAAGGAAGGGAAGGGGTATTAAGATAGGAGAGGGCAGAGGCAAGGAGGAGGGCCCAAAGAGATGAGGGCAAAGAAGAGCAAGGGAGCCGGGCACTGTGGCTCATGCCTGTAATCCCAGCACTTTGGGAGGCCAAGGCAGGCAGATCACGAGCTCAAGAGATTGAGACCATCCTGGCCAACATGGTGAAACCCCGTTTCTACTAAAAATATAAAAATTAGCTGGGTGTGGTGACACGCACCTGTAGTCCCAGCTACTCTGGAGGCTGAGGCAGGAGAATCGCATGAACCCGGGAGACGGTGGTTGGAGTGAGCCGAGATTGTGCCACTGCACTCCAGCCTGGGCGACAGAGCGAGACTCCGTCTCAAAAAAAAAAAAAGAAAGAAAAAGATAGCTCTCCTACAGAATGGAAGCTCAGTGTGGCAGGGCAGAAAGACCAGCCTGACTATGTAATCTACTAGACCAGAGCTGGCGAGAGCTTCAGTTAAGGCATGGTCGTGGGTAGACGGAGAAAAGGTGATACAATTGAAAATCAGAAGGTAGATTTAGTAACATTTGGAACTCATGAGATTTGCACAGAGGGCAAGAGGAAGGGACACCTGACCCAGAACAGATGGGGGTAATGAAGGTGTCTTCCAGGAAGACGGGGAATGTGGAAAGAAACAAATCGGTTTGGAAAGCAAGAGGATGCATGTGGTTTTGGAAATAAACTGGGTTTGAAGTGCCTAGTATCCATCCAGAAGGACCTGTCTACCAGGCAGTTAGAAACATTGGTGTAGCCAGGCACAGTGGCTCACGTCTATAATCCTAGCACTTTGGGAGGCCAAGGTGGGAGGATGGCTTGAGCCCAGGATTTCGAGACCAGCCTGGGCAATGCAGTGAGATCCTGACTCTACAAAAAATAAAAAAAATTAGCCGGGCCTGGTGGTGTGTGCCTGTAGTCCCAGTTACTCTCTCTCTCTCTCTCTCTCTCACACACACACACACACACACACACAGACACACACACACAAAATGTGTAGAGCTCAGGATAGGGTCTCAGCAGAAGATACCAATTTGGGACCATTTAGCTAAGGGATAGAAATATGGAAAGCAGGGAGTCAATCTCACTTGAGTTGCAGGGAGAAAAGAAGGTGGCCAAGGCCAGCACGGGGGAAACCAGGAATATTGATGGGGAAGAGAAAGACATGAGAAGACCGAGATGGGGACCTAGAGAAGGATAAGGGTGACCAGGAGAGTGGACAAGTCCTCTTCTAAGGAAGAAAAAGCAGTGTAAACATGGCCATGTCTCTTACCACGTAGTTCCCCTCCAAACACACACACACCTGTCCCCCACTAGCCTGCCTAAGGCAGAATTAAATGTGAACAAAGCACGTTTTTCACTTCATAAAAGCCACAGATTCAGAGTGGACTTACTGGCAACCAAGGTAGCCACGTAGAAGCTAGTTATTAGAGGAAGAGGTGGGTTTGAGACAGGGTCTCACTCTCTTGTCACCCACACTGGAGTGCAGTGGCACAGTCTGAGCTCACAGCAGCCTCTGCCTCCCGGGCTTAAGTGATTCTCCCACCTCAGCCTTCCGAGTAGCTGGGACCACAGGCAAATGACACCACCCCCGGCTAGGTACTTCTTTTTTCTTTTTCCTTTTTTGTTTTTGTTGTTGTTGTAGAGACAGGGTCTCGCCAAGTTTCCCAAGCTGGTCTGGAACTTTTGACTTCAAGCAATCCGCCCGCCTCCGCCTCCCAAAGTGCTAGGATTAACAGCTGTGAGCCACAGTGCCCAGCCAGAGGAAGCGTATTTCTTTACCGTATCCTGGCAGATTCCTGAGTGCAGGCCTTCACAGTGCCAGGACCACAAGATGTAATGAATTCTATTCCTGACTGGATATGAAAAAAATGCCACGAAATTTTCCTTTGAGATTCAGCCGGGGAGACCTGGAGTTTAGAGGTGCCCAGACTGGTGAGTGAAAGGAGTGTGATCCGGGGGGTGGGGGCAGTCAGAGGACCTAGATGTCTGACACCAACATCCCCAGGTTCCAGTCTCTGCTCAGTCACTACTGGGCCTGAGAAGCTGGGTGCAGAGATGGTGGGTGACCCACCCACCTCTGAAGGTCACTACTTTTTGAAGTCAGAATACCGCCCATGCACTGTGGGCCTAAGCAGGTTCTGAGGGTCTCCGCAGAGACCCAGAGGCATGCTCTAGAAATTGCTGTGACTCTGGAGCAGAAACATGTGGCAGTCCCCAGCAGGGCTCACCTACACTGCTCTCCTCACTTAACACGCCTCAGGAAAGGCAAAATGGCAGCTTTACAAAACGAAGTTTTCTTCCATTTTCCCTTCTCCCCTCTTAATTCTCACAGATCTCTGCAGTGACTGCTTTTAACCTGTCAACTGTGAGGAAACAAACAGAAAACCAAAGCCCTGGCTTCTTTGAGGTGGAAATAAATGACCGAGAAGGTGTTACCTAAGACCTCTACGGCCATTTGTATCTGGCCCTGTGTAGAGTGGGCTCTGCAAGACCCTGCCTCACTTTCCCACTAAGAGGCCTTGGACTTCCCAGCTCCCAGAGACTATAGAGATCGCCTCTGAGGCCTCCTGTCACGCTTTCCTAAGGTGAGGAACTTCATTTGCCCAACGGAGGCCCACGTTCTGCCTGTTTGATCTACTGTCTTCCCAAGGATCTGAACTCGGGGACCAGCGTCTGCCCACATGTCCGACGAAAACAATGTAAAGGAACTACTGAGTCTGGACAGAAAATCCAGACATACCATGCAGCTTCTAAGAGGACCGAGTGCCCTCACTGGAATAGAGTGAGTCTCCTTCTGTGGACATGGACAGGGAACAGCTCGATGAAGCCCAGATTCACAAAATTCCGCCCACACCCCGTGCCCCCGGGAATTTTGGCTTAGGGGCAGGATGTGGGGGTTAACACTGTGCTGGTGGAGGTGGCGCGGGCCCCACCGGCAGCCCCAGCGCAGTTCTCCCCACGTTTGCCCGGAGAACCCCGGCGAGGCCCAGGTGGTCATTTCCCTCCCCAGCCGGAGGGCCGCGCCGGGTGAGGCCGGTTTGGGCGCGAAGCACGGGCGTGTGGCCCTCCACTTCCGTAAAGGCCAGGCGCTCTCAGGACCGCGAGCCCTGAGCGTCCGCCTGGTGACCCCTGGCCTCGGGACCGACGCCCCGTCCCTCCTGCCCCGCCTCCCCCAGCCACGCAGGGCCCCGGTCACGCGCGGGAAGAGCCGGACCGCCAAAGCCCCCAAGCCGGCGCCCAGGAAAGCGGCCGCAGCCCGGCCAGTCCGGATAGGCCAACTGGCCGAAGTCGGCAGAGCTCAAGATGGCACCGCAGCAGGGGACCTGACTTGTCAACCGACCCGGTGTTTTGTTGGGGGCGTGACCGGAAGTGCCTTCCCCGCTCTACTGCCCGAGGAGGACGGAGGGCAAGCGGTACAGCTTCTTCCAAGTGCTGATGTGGGTGGCTCTGAAAAGAGCCTTTTGGATACGATGGAACCTCCGACCGAACGCGCACTTCTTAAGCCCGCTCACCACGGATGCGGCGGGCCAGCTGGATGTCCTTGGGCATAATGGTCACGCGCTTGGCGTGGATGGCGCACAGGTTCGTGTCTTCGAACAGCCCCACCAGGTACGCCTCGCTGGCCTCCTGCAGCGCCATCACGGCAGAACTCTGGAAGCGCAGGTCCGTCTTAAAGTCCTGCGCGATCTCGCGTACCAGCCGCTGGAAGGGCAGCTTGCGGATCAGCAGCTCCGTGGACTTCTGGTAGCGCCGGATCTCCCGCAGGGCCACGGTGCCGGGCCGGTAGCGGTGCGGCTTCTTCACCCCGCCCGTGGCCGGCGCGCTCTTGCGGGCCGCCTTGGTGGCCAGCTGCTTCCTCGGGGCCTTGCCGCCGGTCGACTTGCGGGCAGTCTGCTTAGTACGGGCCATAGCGAACCAAAACACAAGCCTACCAGCGCAGCGGCGGGGAGAGAAACGAGCTGCTGCCCCTGCGGCAGCCGTCTTTATAAGCACAGTCTTTTCCCGATTGGGCGGAACAAGAATTGAAAATCCCGCGCTGGCTGTCCATTGGCTGTGACGTCACCCGTCCTAAAGTCACCGGTTGGCTTGGGCAGTCCTCCCTAATCCCGCCCACCCGCCTCACTTTCTACTTTCCAGTTGGCCAAGTTTTGCAAGCTTGTTTTTCCCCTTTCCTTCAGGGTGAAAGTCGGTTTCCATTGCAGTTTTGTCAGATTGTTCCCTGTCCGCCCTTCGCTTCCTTTCTTGCTGCGCCCTGCGGCTCCGGCATGGACCCTCATTCTTCCATTTGCCCCCAACCTCCAGTTTCTACTTGGCGGATCGTTTTTCGCCTGTCGGGTACCTTTTGGGTGGGAGAGGTGTCCGCCCCCAGATTCCGCCTCCGAGACCCTTACTCTCCGCCGCCGGGGCGCTTTGGAAAACAAAACAGAAACTAAGACTTAAGTCAGCTCCGTGAAGCCAAGACCCAGCTCCGCCACACTGGCGAGCACTACCCGCTCAGGGTCCTCCCCATCGGGGGTGGGGGCAAGGAGCACGTCCCGCTAGTGCTAGGCTAGGTCTAAGTGCCCGGCCACGGCCTGCGGAAACCATTGGGGAAGCGCGCGCTCCGGGCGCAACACTTAAGCGCCTTGGGTACTGCCCGCGGCACTGGTGTTCGTGACTGTGTGGAGTGGACTGTGGCGGCGCCCAGGATGTTTGGCGCCTCCACCTGCGCTGGGAAGTCCTAGGACTGGGGACCCACTCATCGATGACCCAAGGCAGTTACGTGCTCCAGATGCAAGAGGGCACACGCGCGCGCGCGCACACACACACCCCATCCCGTCCCGTCCGCTGCAGGTTCTCTGTTTACTACTGAGAAACGCTGGGCTCTCGGAGCCGGCATTAGCAACTCTTTTATTTGAAAACGTGGGTGGCTCTGAAAAGAGCCTTTTGAGTTCACAGGTGCCCCTTCGAGACGCGGGCCGGGCTGGGCCCACTTGGGCCGGACGTCAGCCTCACTTGCCCTTTGCCTTGTGGTGACTCTCCGTCTTCTTAGGGAGCAGCACGGCCTGGATGTTAGGCAAGACGCCGCCCTGGGCGATGGTGACTTTGCCCAGAAGCTTGTTCAGTTCCTCGTCGTTGCGGATGGCCAGCTGGAGGTGACGAGGGATGATGCGCGTCTTCTTGTTGTCCCGAGCCGCGTTGCCCGCCAGCTCCAGGATCTCGGCGGTCAGGTACTCGAGGACCGCCGCCATGTAGACTGGCGCGCCGGCCCCCACCCGCTCCGCGTAGTTGCCTTTGCGTAGCAAGCGGTGCACTCGCCCTACCGGGAACTGGAGGCCGGCGCGGGACGAGCGCGACTTGGCCTTGGCGCGGGCCTTGCCTCCTTGCTTGCCACGACCAGACATGACAGCGATAGTAGTCACCTGAGTGAAACTCCTGTCTGGCGAACGGAAAAGTCACCCAAGACGCCGCCGTCTCACCCTTTTATAGACAGAACGCCGATTGTCCACGGAGCACTTTGATTGGCTCAAGCAAATCTTGTCCCGGTAGCCAATAGGATAGCTCAGCCAGAATCCACTCATTTACATAATCTCGTCTCTCTCGCATTGGGCGCCGCGAAAAACTCGCGAACCACCACGCAGCGTCATGCGCACGGCCTCTGTAAGGGCACAGCCGTTTCCGGTAGACCCCGAGACTACGGTTCTGCCTGCGTTCTCGGGGGGTCAGAGTCGGTCTTGGGTCTGGCCATACCTGAACCTGCAAAGTCCGCGCTGGCTCCCATGAAGGGCTCCGAGAAAGCCGTCACCAAAGCCCAGAAGAAAGACGGCAAGAAGCGCAAGCGCGGCCGCAAGGAGAGCTACTCCATCTACATGTACAAGGTGCTGAAGCAGGTCCACCCCGACACCGGCATCTCCTCCAAGGCCGTGGGCATCATGAACTCCTTCGCCAACGACATCTTCGAGCGCATCGCGGGAGAGGCGTCCCGCCTGACGCACTACAACAAGCGCTCCACCATCACGTCCCGCGAGAGCCAGACGGCCCTGCGCCTGCTGCTGCCCGGCGAGCTGGCGCAAGCACGCCTTGTCCGAGGGCACCAAAGCTGTCACCAAGTACACCGGCTCCAAGTGAGTCCCGGCTGCTTGACTCCAAAGTCTCTTTCCAGGGCTGCTTAACCCCCTCAGTGAAATAAGCTGTTTTCCCACTGCTTACTGTAAGTTCTGCTTAGGGGTTTTCCCGCAGCACCTATCCCTTTTCTTGCAGCTCATGGGAGAAGAATGTAAGATAAAGCTATAATCTGTAGCTTGGTCGAGAACTACCTTGTAATAACATGGTCATGTGCACATAATTTGCCTTTTCCATAGTGAGTCGGTTTGCTTCCGGGGCGGTCAGTGTAAATCTGCTCAGGAGAGTGGAAGGAAAAAATGTTAACTGCATATTGAGCTCGTAACATTGTGTAGTAACCTGAGAATATTCCTAAAACTTTTGCGACCACGCCTCACCATGTAAAGTTTCCTTCCGCACCTGTAGACCTCCAGTTTACGTAGCCGTCTTGTCTCAATTTGGTGTTCCTTTCAGGTACTGTCAATCTGTAGGTATTTATTCCTGGGTTTCAAGACGTTAAATGCTCTCAGAATAATGGAAAGGCTGCTGTCATGGATAGTAAAGCTTTTTAGTCAAGTGTTGATATGTAGACAATTCCCCACTGTTATCGTTGGGTATTTTACAATTTTCTGCTTAAGCAGTGGAATGAAAAAATTAGGTAAGTTTTAAAGGCCTTCATTTTTGAGACTGGATACCTTAAACAATAGTTTCCTAAACAGTTAAAACTGATTTAACCCCGAAGCTTTTGAGACACACAAAAATATATACATAAATATATATTTTATATTCCTTAAACCCCACATAGTTCCACTGACCCAAATCACTGGGGGCGAGAGACAAGCAATCTATGACACAACACTAGGTGATTCATAAGTTTGGTAACCAGTGACATTGGGTTATGCAGTTGCCATATTCCTTGGTAAGAACGCGTTCACAATTTTCAGTCACTACACCAGATAATTCCCCCTCCCCACACCCTCCTTTTTTCCGAGAATTGCAGTGCGATATACAAAAGTTTCATTTAATCCTTTATTAAATCAGGACTTTATATATTTTTATTAGGATTGGAAATACATTTCAAAAAGATCAAGTGAGAACAGAAGATAAAAGTACCAAGATAAAGGCATAATGCAAACTTACTAGAAAATACATGTTAAGCATACTGCATTGTCCTAGTAGCCCCTTGCTTTTCACTTTTTTCTCTTTATGTACCTACATAAAATTCCAAATAGTATCTTCTAGGATGACACACTTGCTGTGTACCCCACCCAAATAAAAACAGATTTTTTAGTTATTAGGTATTGTGCTAAATCTACCTTATTTTATTGCCAAAAGAAAAAAAAAAAGCAAGCTTTTCAAAGCTTCATCCCCAGGAAACATTTTCTTGCTTTTACACATACCTTACATGGCTCTACTGAGAGATAAAGCCTAAGCCTGCAAAGTTAATTTAAAGCATGGAGGTGGGGGTCAGAGAGAAAGACAACAGGGAAAGGTTGAGTTTGTAAGGCAGGTATGTAACTTCATTTTAACAGGCACCTGCATGGCGTCGAGTAAATAACCTAATTATATGTGGGGGAGGGAGTGGTCAACATTTGGTCCTGGGGACTGAGAATAAGAGCAGGAAAGCAATAAACAGCTAACTATGAGAGTGACTCAATGTAATTATATTACTTGTCAATCGCTACTTTTCCTTTCTTACCAAAATTCACACAGGTATGAAAGCAATATGACATTCAGGTTCCATTATGTGTATTTGTGCACATGACTTCCCACAATAAGGGAGAAGAAAAACCACTGCACATTCGGATAAAACACGCTGGGAATACAGCAGTAAACAGAATAGAAAAAGTCTACACTTTAATTAGTGGATAAGTAAAAATAAGTGAACAAATAAATTTATATTATTCAGGGGGCCATATGTGCAATTGCTGTTAAGTAAAGCAGAACATGGAGTGGAATAGGGATGACAGGTTTGATCCGTTAATACTTGAGCAGAGCTGTATACAATAAGATAGTTGTAGGATATCTTAAGGCAGAGTATTCTCAGAACAGAACATGGTAAGTACAAAGGCCCCAAGGCAGGAACAAGCTTGGTGAATGTGGCTGAAGCACGCTGACCAAAGGAAAGTTTTGCAGAGATCAGAGAGGTGCTTGAAGGCCGGATCATGTAGGCCATTAAGGAGCTTCACAGGCCACTGCAGAGACTGTCTTTTAAATGAAATAGAGTACTCTTGGAGAATTTGACTGGAGAGGCAGGTGGTAGCAGTGGAGATGTGGAGATGCAGATTAGTTGCAGAGATATTTTTAATGAAATTGATTTAGTATAGGCTGACTAAAAGAGAAATCAAGGATTAATTGTAGGTTTTTACACTGAGCACTTGAGCTACTATTTGCTGATAGGAGGGAGGAGTAGTCTTGGAGGAAGGAAACCAAGAATACTGTTGAACAAAATGTTGAAGACTCTTGGTAAGTACTGAAGTATAAGTATCACAGGAAGTCAGAAATATAAGAATCTGGAGTTTAGGAAAGAAGGGGATTAGGTTTGTAAGATCTCATATCAGTCTGATTCTTATTCTTTTGTGGACAATCTACCCTTTCTTTCTGTAAATACTTAGACATCATGATGTCTGTGTGTGTATACACACACACATACTTCCCCCCTGCCCCCAGGATCGCCTCAGCTTTCATCTCAGTATTTGACTGAAACCTTCTATTCAACTTCAGTGGCAGCCTTAGAATAACCAGATGTCTATGTCAGTGTCATTTGGGGCATCTCTGGTCTTGTGCAATCACAAAAGTCGCCATTACTGCTACACAGTATGTATTATAACCAATGGATATCATTCAGAGTTCTAGTTGACATATGCTATTATCAAACGTATATAATAAGGCTTTTAATATAACTTGGGGGTGAAATTAGTAAAATATCAATTTACATAAATTAATTTTATTGTAAAAATAAAATACATTAATATATGAGTTTCTGTACTGTCTGATTATACAGTTTTTAAAGTATTTCCCATTTTTTTATTTTGAAAATTTTAAACCTACAGAAAAGTTGGAAAAAAAAGTACAAAGAGCAACCATAGTCCCTTCACCTGGATTCACCAATTATTATGATTTCGCTGCTTTTGCCTTATCTTTGTCTTCTCAGGTACACACAGCCCCTGAACCATCTGAAAATAAACTGCAAATATGTTGGCACTTCTCCGTAAATATGGTGGCATGTCTCAAAAATAGGATATTCTCCTAAATAGCTACAATAACATTGTTATACCTAACAAATTTAATGCTGATTCAGTATTAATATGCAATCCATATTCAGATTTCTCCAATTATTGAAAAAACTGTATAGCTCCTGTGGCTGCTGCAACAAATGGTTGCAAACTCAATGGTTTTAAAACAACAGTCATTTATTCTCTTACAGTTTTGCAGGTCTGAAGTACAAAATCAATTTTACTCAGTAGAAATCAAGGCTGCATTCCCTCCAGAGGCCTTAAGGGGGAGGGTCTATTTCCATGCCTTTTCCAGCTTCTAGAGGTTATTTCTGGTTTATGGTCCCTTCTATCTTCAAAGCAAGCAGCCTATTAATCTTCAAATCTCTCTCTGCTTCTACACTTGACTTTCTTGCCTCTCCTATACTGACTGTGGTGATTACATTTGGGGCCTACCTGGATAATCCGGCATAATCTCTCAATCTCAGAATTACATCTGCAAAATCTCCTTGGCTATATAAGGAAATACTCAGGCTCTAGGGATTAGGATATGGACATATTTGGGAGCCACATTTAGCCTGCCACAGCCATTGACTAATGTTATGGGTTGAGTTGTGTCCCCCCAAAAGAAATGTTGAAGTCTAACCCCTAGTTCCTTAGAATTTTGCCTTCTTTGGAAATAGGGTCTTTGCAGATGTAATCAAGTTAAAATGAGGTCGTTAGGGTGGGCCCTAATCCAGTATGACTGATATCTTTATAAGAAGACATGGAGACAGCTGGGTGCGGTGGCTCACGTCTGTAATCTCAGCACTTTGGGAGGCCAAGGCAGGTGGATCACCTGAGGTCAGGAGTTCGAGGCTAGCCTGACCAACATGATGAAACTCCATCTCTACCAAAAATACCAAATTAGCCAGGTGTGCTGATGCATGCATGTAATCCCAGCTACTCAGGAGGCTAAGGCAGAGAAATTGCTTGAACCCGGGGGGCCGGAGGTTGCAGTGAGCCAAGGTCATGCCCTTGCACTCCAGCCTGGGCAACAAGAGAGAAACTCCATCTAAAAAAAGAAAGAAAGAAAACATGGAGACGTACATTAAAAGACTGAGGTAGAGATTACAGTTATGCTGCCACAAACCAAAGAACAAATGGGGCTACCAGACACTGAAAGACAAGAGTCTTCCCCTAGTGGGTTTGGAGAGAGCATGGCCCTACCAACACTTTGATTTCAAACTTCTGGCCTCTAAAACCATGAAAGAATAAGTTTCTGTTGTTTTACGCCATACAGTTTATGGTACTTTGACAGCCCCAGGAAATTAATACAACTACTAAAATTTTTTAATTTAGTTTATTTAAAAATTTTAAATAACACTTCACATCTAAAATAAAAAAACCCTGGACATTCTTCCTGTGATGGTAATATTAGTCTTTAGCCTTAGTCAAGTGTTGATTTTCAACATTTGGACATTTGTTCCAAATATGTAATAGGAGCAACTCTGTCCTAATAGACCCCATTTGACTTCTTTGAGACCTTTCACGAAAGATCTTTCCCTGTATCTAGGAAATTATTTATTATTCCTGAAATATTTCAAGATTCAAACTGGTATAGGCAAATATGTCAGACAAATTGGCTTAACTGGAAGTCCAAAGGTACAGCAGGGATCCAAGGTTGGCTGAACTCCATGAGTGGCTCAGTTCTCTGATTCTCCCACACTGTGCCCTCCTCTGCATTTTGTCTATAATCATTCTTGCCTTCATACCTAAAGACAGTCCATCCTGCTGCTGCCTCTTGAAAACAAATAAGCTGCTTTCCCAAAAGATAATAGCATGCTACACTCCCCTGCTGAGTTAGTCAGTTGTTAACTCAGTTCACTTCCTGAAATGTTAAATGCCAATTAGTTTGATCTAGATTCCTGAACTAATCACAGTAAGAAGCAGGTTGAGACAACAAACGAATCAGGCCAACCCTAAGAACTGTGGGCAAAATGTGTTTCTGGGAAACACATGTGGCAGCACTGTAACAGAAACAGAATTATAAATACAAATACTACCTAGTGAATAACATACATTATAGGACTATGAACTACTGTTATACCTCATGACAAACACATGAGTAATAAAGTCTAGAAAAATACTTTAAGGTGATGTCCATCATTCCCATTGCTGTGTTCACAGTTCACAGGTAGATCCTAAAGACAGGCTTGTGTTGTCTTTACTGAACTCTAGATCCATCTCTCAAACTGTCAACTGCACATATCCACTTGAATAGCAAAGAGCTTCTCAAATTTCAAGCAGAACTCTGGATCTCCCTTCAGTGTCCCAACGAGTATCTTCTCCCAGTGTTCGATCCTAATAGTACCACGATCTACACAGCTGCTCAAGCCAAAAATCTAGGGGTTTCAGTTACCTAAATCCTGTTCCTCAGCCACATCTATTCTACGTCAAAGATAAAATCCAACATTTCTGTTTCCATTACCACCACTGCACTCCAACATGTTATTTATCTGGTGTTTTTTCACACTTTAGCATGCATCAGCATCACCCAGAAAGCTTGTTAACACAAATAATGGAACCTGGGAATTTCCATTTTTAATAACTTCAAGTAATGCAGATGCTGCTGGTCTGGAAAGACTTTAAGACTTAATCACTGCTCCAGACCACAAAACTGCAACAGCCTCCTAATTGCTTTCCTTGCTTCTATTGTGGCCAGCCTAGGATTTATGATTCCCCAAAGCCATCAGTATAATCTTTTAAGGTTAATGAGGCTGTGTAATTCCAAATCCAGTGTTCCCAAAGCAGAGAACAAACCTAATCAATTTCCCTTGCAAATTGGTGTTCCTTCTGTTCTTCAGGCATCCCAAACTCTGGCTTCAGAAATCATACATATTTTGTTGCCATTGTATGGAACTAATCATTAAACTGGACAAGCTTTTCCAAGCGATAATTCTTAGGGAAAAAGTCACTATTTAATTATTGAGGAGGGAATGAACAGACACGAGACAAAGACAAACAGAGAACATGGTGGCCGCCCCCAGAGCCTCTGCCTCACTTTATTTATACTCCATAAACTCCACCTCGGCAGAAATAACACAATGCAAAACAAACTTTCTGTATCCAGATGTATACTTCTGCTTAGTTCCCTGTCTCTAGGCTCCTCCTTATCTGTCCGCCTTCTTGGCGCCTACGGGAGTTCATTAAAAGTTCAACTGGAAATATTGTCCTTGAGCCCTATCTATTCTTAGCATATTGTTTTCAATAGCCCCTGCATTTCCCCCTTTTTGTTTTGCCTCAATCCTAGAAAGGTAGCCCATACTTGCTCCTGCATTTTTCCTTGTTTTTGTATGCGATGGAGGGAACATCGGATCACTATAAGAAGTAGACTCAATCCGAGTGCCCAAAGCAATATACTTCCAGAGATTATAGAAATCCATGTTTTCATTTGGGTCCATGGGTTAAGGGCAGCAAGGCGTTGACTCAGCTCCTGCAGGGTAGCTGTTCCGGACAATACATGTAATTGTTGTCGAAATGCTTCGGAAATGTTTTGAGTGAGTTTTTGGATGTCCAAACTGATATTTTTATGGCCTATTAATAATTTTTGGATTTTGGTCCAATTCTGAGAGACATTAAAAGGCACAGGCGTTATGCAAAATTGAGTGGAATTCCAATCACATTGCAATGTTGTCCGAGTACTGAGGATAGTTAGCTGATCTCTAAGCCACGTTAAGGCTTGCTCCATGCTGTCCAATCTTTTAGCAAGTTGAGTATCAATGTTTCATTGTTGAAGCCACAACTGGTGAGATTGCTCATGCCACTGTTGCACAAATTCAGCATTTTGTATGCTTTGATGTAGAGCGAGCCCTGCCATGGCTGCAGTGGAGGCGATGGCAACGAGGCCCATCACCGAGGAAATTATAAGTCCAAGGGCACAACGGGTCCGCTGGAGGGAAGTCAAAATATAAGTCTCAAGAGGTGATGCCCCCCACGGTCGCGTAAGGTTGACAGGTAGCCAAATTTCCTTACGAGCCCTGAGAATATAAATATCCCCAGTAAAGTTGTGCCACCAGGAATGATTGAGGCAAGACAAAAATGTACACGTATTTGTACAATTAACAATCCCCGTATCATTATCCCATGTCAAATTTCCCGCTAATAATAGATAAGGCTTTCGGACACAAGCAATAATATATCAGGAGGTATTCTGATGTAATTGAATATGAAAAGAGTTATTCGGGTTAGAAAGATTAAGGGACATATTCCCCACAAAAGTACTAATAGCATTATCTGCAGCTAATAACTTCCAAAGATGACTCTGTACTTGTAACGAGTGTTTAAGATGAGGCATATGTGGCGACAGGTCCTTCACGCCATATCAAGGTTTCATTACCGTCAGCGACAATACTTTTATTTACCCGGTGCCATTTCAAAGGTATGTGACTAAATTTTGTTTGAAAATCACCGTGCACACTTCAATCAGTTACTTGTAGCCTATTGTATTCTAATAAAATCCAGGGCTTAGTTCCCTGACAGTGCTGCCAGTCTAGCACCTCAATATTAGGGGAAACCTCTGGGATAGGACAAAAAGGTAAGGAACTAGGAATAGTCTCATTACTATATACAGTATTATACTGAAAGCTTCTAGTTACAATAATAACAGTATTAGCAGCCACATGGCTATGATTATAGCGAACAGCCCAAGCTTCATGCGATTTCCGGAGACAATGAGGACTATTTCCCATGCAAATTGGAAGTCCTTCCACTCCAAATTGGTATGTGCTGTTTATTATTCCCATTTCCCACTCTATGTTGTCCTTGTCCATATAGGGGGACGGCATCCAAGTAGTGTCATTGGTGAAAACCTTAATTTCCGCCTCCCCCCAGGCGACTCCCTGATACAAGGGTGGAAAGGGAATATAAGTCCAATATTCATACAAAGCCTCACTAAGGGAAATAAATCCCCCACCGAGGCACAACCAACAAAGGAAGAGATGCATGCTGAGTCCAGTTTTCTTTTCAACAGGGTTTCAATCTTCTTGTAGGAAACCACTCAGGTCCGCTCCCTGTAAGGACAAGAGCATAGCCCTGTCCCTGTTTTAGAACTTGTCCTTGAGTATACTTACCTTCTTCATTAGGATACCAAATCCTTAAATTATCGGTGGGGACTATCACCGAGGGAGGTGAGGAAAGATGAGTTACAGCAGCAGAGTCCTGCAATTGTCTCCATTGATTCAGAAAATTTAAGGTAAAAAGAACCTTCAGAATCTGTTTTTTGGGGACTCATTTCCCCCTTTTTGTTTTTGCAGTTGAGTTTTTAAGGTTAAATTTGCGCGCTCAATGATGGCTTGACCTTGACTGTTGTCCGGGATACCGGTGAGATGTTGAATATTGTATTGCTGTAAAAAAACCTGTAATTTACGAGAGACATAGGCAGGGGCATTATCAGTTTTAAGTATAAGAGGAATGCCCATGATGGCGAAACAAGCTAAGAGATGAGTAATAACAGAATCAGCTGTTTCAGATGGCAACGGAGTTGCCCATTGAAAATGAAAGTATTAATGGTATGATGAACATACTTTAATCGTTCCAAAGAAGGGATATGAGTAACATCCATTTGCCAAATCTGATTAACTTGAGTACCTCGCGGATTAACCCCAGGATGAAAAGATGGAATGCTCAAAGGAGCACAAGAAGGACAAGCTCGAATAAGAGAACGAGCTTGTTTACGAGTTAAATGAAACCGTCGTTGAAGGCCAGAACTATTAGTGTGATGTAGAGTATGTTCTTGTTCTGCAGCCTGCAGGTGGCAGATTAAAAGTGAATTAATCTGAGTATTACCATGAACTAACGGTCTAGGAAGTTGAGAATGAGAACGAAGATGAGTGATGAATAAAGGAGCTCGACGTTGGCTCAAAACAGAGGACAACAAGGAAAAGAGTTTTTGAAGAGAAGAAGTAGCACAAAGAGGTAGAGTGGCCTGAGAAATATAAGAAGTAACATAAACGGCGTATTGAGAATCACTAACAATGTTACAACTGGTGGTAGGAAAATCAAGTAAGACCATGAGAATAGCAAACAGTTTTCTCTGTTGCACCAAAGAATAAGGATAAACGGTAATCCGAGATTGATGAACACTCCAATATCTAGCCTTATCGTTGCTACTAGCATTAGTAAAAAAGGTAGGACCTTGAACGGGAAATACAGATATTGGTGAGAAAGACAATACAGAATGTTGCCTGAAAAATGAAAAGATCGGAGACTTAGGATATTGGGTAGAAAATTGTCCAACAAATGAGGCGCAAGCAACTTGCCAAGAATCAGAAGTGGCAAGAAGATAAGTAATCTGACTATGAGTGAATTGAGAGATAATGAAGGAAGGATCTCCTCCCCAGAGTTGTCGACAGCGATGCCGTCCTTTGATGATCACAGCTAAACGGTCGATATAAGTAGTCAAGCATTTAGATGTTTTGTTGGACAAGAAGATCCATTCTAACGGCCGATTTGTTTGATGAATCATTCCTGTGGGAGAATGTAAAGTATGAAATAAACAAAAGGAAAGGGGAACGTCGGGAAGGATATAATGTAAATAGGCCTTTTGAAGTTGCTCTTCTACAAGCTGGAGTTTCTGTAAAGCCAAAGGAGTTAAATGACGTGAGCTGTCCAAGTGACTGTCTCCTTCTAGAATAGAAAAAAGATGTTGTAACTGATACGTTGGTATTTCTAAAACAGGACACATCCAATTAATGTCTCCTAAAAGCTTTTGAAAGTCATTTAATGTTTTTAAATGATCGTGTCGAATTTGAATTTTTTGGGGTCGAATATTTCGTGTTCCCAAGGTATAACCTAAATATTGAATAGGAAAATCTACTTGAATTTTTTTCTGGGGCAATATTAAGTAAGTAGAAAGAAAGCTGAGTTTGTAACGATGTAAAAGCATCTTGCTGCTTTTCTTTGGTGGGTGCAGCAAGAAGAATGTCATCCATATAATGATATAAAAGAACAGAAGGATGACGCTTTCAAACAGGATCCAGGGCCCGATGAACAAATTCTTGACACAAGGTAGGGCTGTTTAACATACCTTGAGGTAAAACCTTCCACTGATATCGAGAAAGTGGCTGAGAATTATTAAAAACAGGGACAGAAAAGGCAAACCGCTCACAATCTTTTTGATCTAAAGGAATAGAAAAAAAACAATTTTTTAAATCAATAACCATGAGCAACCAATCTTGAGGAATCATAGAAGGGTTAGGAAGGCCAGGTTGTAAGGATCCCATGGGTTGAATACATGCATTAATAGCACGAAGATCTGTTAATAGTCTTCATTTACCGCTTTTTTTCTTTATCACAAAGACAGGGGAATTCCATGGAGAAGTATTAGGTTCTATATGACCTAAGGATAATTGTTCTTGAACTAAGTTTTCCAAGGCCTCAAGCTTTTCACGTGTTAAAGGCCACTGTTCAACCTATACAGGAATATTAGTTTTCCACTTCAAGGGAAGGGCTTGAGGCTGTTGAACAGTGGCTACATGTTTAAAGATTTTTCAAGGGGATTGTAGCCCATGCGGAACATCATATTCTTGGCAGAATTAGAGACACGAGGAATAGAAACAAAAGCTCCAAATTGTTGCAATAAATCTCTCCCCCATAAATTTAGGGCAATATGAACAATATAAAACTGGACTTGGGCCATTTGACCATCTGGCCCTCGACAACTCAAGGATTGAGAACTTTGATACACCTCAGAGGCGGAGCCTAATCTGGTAAGAGAAACAGCAACAGGCTGTTTAGGCCACTGTAAAGGCCATTGGTCGGAGGCAATGATGGAAACGTCAGCTCCAGTGTCGACTAAGCCCTGAAAAATTTGTCCCTCTACTTCGAGGGGAAACAAGGGTTTTTGTTGAGTTACTAAGGTTTCCCAAAAAATATGTTTACCCGTGCTTCCAAAACCTCCGGTTCTTTCTTGCCTCCGTGAATGGAACTGAAAATAGGGTAGTAAAAGGAGTTGTGCAATCCGCTGCCCATCTTTAAGGGATATGGGTTTATGAGCCTGTGCCATAATTTGAATTTTCCCTTTATAATCAGAATCTATAACACCCAAATGAACTTGTAAACCCTGTAGAATACTACTACTGCGTCCTATAAGCAATCCAACAGTATGTGGAGGTAATGGCCCAAAAATACCTGTAGCCAATTTAACAACTCCCATTTCTGGGGTGAGTTCGACGGCCTGCAAAATCGCCACATCAGTAGCGGCGCTATCAGAAGTAGCAGAGAAAAGCTGAGCTACTGAAAATTGGGGGTTAACATTGACTGATTGGCCTGCTGATGCTGGACCCCCAAGCTGACTGGAAATTGCAATTGAAGAGGGCTTGTATTGTTGCTGGGGCCCCAAGCTGAAGGGCCCCTCTGCAAGTTTCCCGATCCGGAAGTTAGAGGATTACCATTTTTGTCCACTTTAGAGTGACATTCATTAGTCCAGTGTCGCCCTTTCCCGCAACAACGACAAGGCTCAGTGGGAAGCCTTTTAGAGCCTACTTTGGAGGAGTCATTCTTATTAGATAACTTACGGCACTCCTTTTTAAAATGACCAGTCTTTCTACATTGGAAGCAAACTCCCTTTTTTCCCATGAGTGCCTTGGATAGAGCTCCAGCAAACAATGGAGCATTATAGGCAGCCCCTCCCACTCCTGCACAGGCTCTAATAAAATCTTCTATTTGTAAGTTACCAGCAGCCTTTAGAGGACACAACAACCTCTGACATTCCTGATTAGCATTCTCAAAAGCTAATGTGGTTACTAGGATTTTGCCTGCTGCCCCATTACCCACAGTCTTTATTATAGCATCTTGGAGCCGAGCAACAAAATCAGGATAAGGTTCATTGGCACCCTGCAAAACCTTAACAAAAGACAAAGCAGTTTTTCCCGATGGTTTTACTTTACACCAAGCCTTTAAAAAAGTCCTTTAACTTGTGATAATGCCATGTCATTGAGCCCAGATTGAGCCACTACGGTAGCAAACTGACCAGTACCTGTTAATTGCTCTTCTGTTGGTCCTGGAGGATTTCTAGCGGCATTGCGGCGGGCCTGTTCTTTGGCATCTTCCAACCACCAACTATGTAACTGAAGCCATTGAGAGCGGTCCAAAACAGCCTTCCCCAAAGTCTCCCAATCAAGAGGCAAAAACAGATTTTCAGAGGAGAAAGAGTTTAGAAGCCCCATGACAAAAGGAGATTGAGGGCCATAATTAGCAACAGCTGCCTTCATTTTTTTAAGGAACTTAAATTGAAGGACATTATACTGCACATTTATACCTCCTTGAGGAAATTGATCATTAGGGCCAAAAGGTTGCCTAGTAATGGGGAACAATTGTAGAGGATCCTCATCCTCTTGAGAATCCAATACCTCAATTACAGCTTTAGTAGTAGAAGCGGGGACAGTAAAAACCGTGCCTGAATGAGGCAGCATTTCCATCGGCGGTGGTGGTGGTGGTGGAAAACTATCCTCCTCCTCCACCTTGGGTGCTGAGGGGGGTGGATGAACCACGGGAAAAGTAAAACCAGGAGTGGGTGGAGAAGGTTGAGGGGGAGACAACTGCAATTGTAAAATTTGTTGTAGCAATTGGACAACCGGCTGAAGCTCCTTTTGAAGTTCTGATTCCTTTTCATGAGACACATCATTATACAAAGGACCTTCTCCACCAGTTACAGGATTATCTAAAGGAGGGGAAATAGCTATCGGAGACTTTGAAGACTCCTCATCCCCACCTTCCCCTTTTTCAGAGTCTGTCTCTAAGAGCTCCAAGGCCTGAGTAATAGAGGCACAGAGGGCCCACAAAGGTGCCGACATTACATCGCCGCGCTGGTGCGCTTGACGAAGGGTCTTAACAACCTGTTGCCAATCTCGTTTATTTAATTGCACTTTAGCTTGATATTGAAACCAATAGCAATGTTGTTCCACATGAGCAAACAATTTCCGCAAAGTTCTCTCTTTTGTATCAAACCCAATCGAAAGTAGAAGCCCTTGTAATAATCTCAAATATTTTGAGATCAAGGAATTGGAATTCCCCATTATGAAAGCTCAAGAAGGTTCCCCTTAACAATCTCCAGGTTTTACCCGCTCCTAGGGGGTTCCCCTTCTTGTTCCCTGCTACTCACCCCTGCGGACCCTGCTCGCTGGGCCACTTACTGAGGACTGCGCCGGGGATGGTAGAGAATGAACAGACACAAGAGACAAAGACAAACAGAGAACATGGCGGCCGCCCCCAGAGCCTCCGCCTCACTTTATTTATACTCCATAAACTCCACCTCAGCAGAAATAACACAATGCAAAACAAACTTTCTGTATCCAGATGCATCCTTCTGCTTAGTTCCCTGTCTCTAGGCTCCTCCTTATCTGTCCGCCTTCTTGGCGCCTACGGGAGTTCATTAAAAGTTCAACTGGAAATACTGTCCTTGAGCCCTATCTATTCTTAGCATATTGTTTTCAGTGGCCCCTGCATTTAATGGTATTGGGTAGATTTTAGGGTATCTCAAGTAGGAAGCACAGATGATGTTAACGGTGTTAATTCCTGGTTATCAAAATCAAACTTCCATCTACCTGCTTAAGAAATTTTCACATGAATGGTGGTGTAGGCACGTGTTTGTGAACCGATATAAAAACCTCAAGAAATTTCTCAAAACCATATGTAAATGTTGAACTATTTATTCCCTTTTAAGTACACATCTGAGAGCATACAATGTATTTAATCTCTACCTTCATTTTAGCACTGAAGAGCAGACACAACCTTTGTTCATATACACAATTTGATCTTACATAAGCTTACCAAAATTAACACTGCATTTCTAACCAGGAAACAATTTGCTGGGCACATATTCACGGGTACCTAGGCAGAACAAAGACAGTTTCAAGAGCAGCCCCTAAGGCAAACCACAGCATGTCTACACCATAGTAAGATACCACTATCAATCTATGTAAGCTTACTTACAAGAATGCCTACGTGAAAAGAATATAGTTATCTGTGCTTGGTGGAGTTGTGGGCTCTCCGGAAGTTAAGCAGACGGGAAGCCAAAAATATAAACTGGGACTGACAACACAAGAAAGATTCTTTCACTGAGGGGGTTAAGCAGCCCTGGAAAGAGACTTTGGAGTCAAGCAGCCGGGACTCACTTGGAGCCGGTGTACTTGGTGACAGCTTTGGTGCCCTCGGACAAGGCGTGCTTGCGCCAGCTCGCCGGGCAGCAGCAGGCGCAGGGCCGTCTGGCTCTCGCGGGACGTGATGGTGGAGCGCTTGTTGTAGTGCGTCAGGCGGGACGCCTCTCCCGCGATGCGCTCGAAGATGTCGTTGGCGAAGGAGTTCATGATGCCCACGGCCTTGGAGGAGATGCCGGTGTCGGGGTGGACCTGCTTCAGCACCTTGTACATGTAGATGGAGTAGCTCTCCTTGCGGCCGCGCTTGCGCTTCTTGCCGTCTTTCTTCTGGGCTTTGGTGACGGCTTTCTCGGAGCCCTTCATGGGAGCCAGCGCGGACTTTGCAGGTTCAGGTATGGCCAGACCCAAGACCGACTCTGACCCCCCGAGAACGCAGGCAGAACCGTAGTCTCGGGGTCTACCGAAACGGCTGTGCCCTTACAGAGGCCGTGCGCATGACGCTGCGTGGTGGTTCGCGAGTTTTTCGCGGCGCCCAATGCGAGAGAGACGAGATTATGTAAATGAGTGGATTCTGGCTGAGCTATCCTATTGGCTACCGGGACAAGATTTGCTTGAGCCAATCAAAGTGCTCCGTGGACAATCGGCGTTCTGTCTATAAAAGGGTGAGACGGCGGCGTCTTGGGTGACTTTTCCGTTCGCCAGACAGGAGTTTCACTCAGGTGACTACTATCGCTGTCATGTCTGGTCGTGGCAAGCAAGGAGGCAAGGCCCGCGCCAAGGCCAAGTCGCGCTCGTCCCGCGCCGGCCTCCAGTTCCCGGTAGGGCGAGTGCACCGCTTGCTACGCAAAGGCAACTACGCGGAGCGGGTGGGGGCCGGCGCGCCAGTCTACATGGCGGCGGTCCTCGAGTACCTGACCGCCGAGATCCTGGAGCTGGCGGGCAACGCGGCTCGGGACAACAAGAAGACGCGCATCATCCCTCGTCACCTCCAGCTGGCCATCCGCAACGACGAGGAACTGAACAAGCTTCTGGGCAAAGTCACCATCGCCCAGGGCGGCGTCTTGCCTAACATCCAGGCCGTGCTGCTCCCTAAGAAGACGGAGAGTCACCACAAGGCAAAGGGCAAGTGAGGCTGACGTCCGGCCCAAGTGGGCCCAGCCCGGCCCGCGTCTCGAAGGGGCACCTGTGAACTCAAAAGGCTCTTTTCAGAGCCACCCACGTTTTCAAATAAAAGAGTTGCTAATGCCGGCTCCGAGAGCCCAGCGTTTCTCAGTAGTAAACAGAGAACCTGCAGCGGACGGGACGGGATGGGGTGTGTGTGTGCGCGCGCGCGCGTGTGCCCTCTTGCATCTGGAGCACGTAACTGCCTTGGGTCATCGATGAGTGGGTCCCCAGTCCTAGGACTTCCCAGCGCAGGTGGAGGCGCCAAACATCCTGGGCGCCGCCACAGTCCACTCCACACAGTCACGAACACCAGTGCCGCGGGCAGTACCCAAGGCGCTTAAGTGTTGCGCCCGGAGCGCGCGCTTCCCCAATGGTTTCCGCAGGCCGTGGCCGGGCACTTAGACCTAGCCTAGCACTAGCGGGACGTGCTCCTTGCCCCCACCCCCGATGGGGAGGACCCTGAGCGGGTAGTGCTCGCCAGTGTGGCGGAGCTGGGTCTTGGCTTCACGGAGCTGACTTAAGTCTTAGTTTCTGTTTTGTTTTCCAAAGCGCCCCGGCGGCGGAGAGTAAGGGTCTCGGAGGCGGAATCTGGGGGCGGACACCTCTCCCACCCAAAAGGTACCCGACAGGCGAAAAACGATCCGCCAAGTAGAAACTGGAGGTTGGGGGCAAATGGAAGAATGAGGGTCCATGCCGGAGCCGCAGGGCGCAGCAAGAAAGGAAGCGAAGGGCGGACAGGGAACAATCTGACAAAACTGCAATGGAAACCGACTTTCACCCTGAAGGAAAGGGGAAAAACAAGCTTGCAAAACTTGGCCAACTGGAAAGTAGAAAGTGAGGCGGGTGGGCGGGATTAGGGAGGACTGCCCAAGCCAACCGGTGACTTTAGGACGGGTGACGTCACAGCCAATGGACAGCCAGCGCGGGATTTTCAATTCTTGTTCCGCCCAATCGGGAAAAGACTGTGCTTATAAAGACGGCTGCCGCAGGGGCAGCAGCTCGTTTCTCTCCCCGCCGCTGCGCTGGTAGGCTTGTGTTTTGGTTCGCTATGGCCCGTACTAAGCAGACTGCCCGCAAGTCGACCGGCGGCAAGGCCCCGAGGAAGCAGCTGGCCACCAAGGCGGCCCGCAAGAGCGCGCCGGCCACGGGCGGGGTGAAGAAGCCGCACCGCTACCGGCCCGGCACCGTGGCCCTGCGGGAGATCCGGCGCTACCAGAAGTCCACGGAGCTGCTGATCCGCAAGCTGCCCTTCCAGCGGCTGGTACGCGAGATCGCGCAGGACTTTAAGACGGACCTGCGCTTCCAGAGTTCTGCCGTGATGGCGCTGCAGGAGGCCAGCGAGGCGTACCTGGTGGGGCTGTTCGAAGACACGAACCTGTGCGCCATCCACGCCAAGCGCGTGACCATTATGCCCAAGGACATCCAGCTGGCCCGCCGCATCCGTGGTGAGCGGGCTTAAGAAGTGCGCGTTCGGTCGGAGGTTCCATCGTATCCAAAAGGCTCTTTTCAGAGCCACCCACATCAGCACTTGGAAGAAGCTGTACCGCTTGCCCTCCGTCCTCCTCGGGCAGTAGAGCGGGGAAGGCACTTCCGGTCACGCCCCCAACAAAACACCGGGTCGGTTGACAAGTCAGGTCCCCTGCTGCGGTGCCATCTTGAGCTCTGCCGACTTCGGCCAGTTGGCCTATCCGGACTGGCCGGGCTGCGGCCGCTTTCCTGGGCGCCGGCTTGGGGGCTTTGGCGGTCCGGCTCTTCCCGCGCGTGACCGGGGCCCTGCGTGGCTGGGGGAGGCGGGGCAGGAGGGACGGGGCGTCGGTCCCGAGGCCAGGGGTCACCAGGCGGACGCTCAGGGCTCGCGGTCCTGAGAGCGCCTGGCCTTTACGGAAGTGGAGGGCCACACGCCCGTGCTTCGCGCCCAAACCGGCCTCACCCGGCGCGGCCCTCCGGCTGGGGAGGGAAATGACCACCTGGGCCTCGCCGGGGTTCTCCGGGCAAACGTGGGGAGAACTGCGCTGGGGCTGCCGGTGGGGCCCGCGCCACCTCCACCAGCACAGTGTTAACCCCCACATCCTGCCCCTAAGCCAAAATTCCCGGGGGCACGGGGTGTGGGCGGAATTTTGTGAATCTGGGCTTCATCGAGCTGTTCCCTGTCCATGTCCACAGAAGGAGACTCACTCTATTCCAGTGAGGGCACTCGGTCCTCTTAGAAGCTGCATGGTATGTCTGGATTTTCTGTCCAGACTCAGTAGTTCCTTTACATTGTTTTCGTCGGACATGTGGGCAGACGCTGGTCCCCGAGTTCAGATCCTTGGGAAGACAGTAGATCAAACAGGCAGAACGTGGGCCTCCGTTGGGCAAATGAAGTTCCTCACCTTAGGAAAGCGTGACAGGAGGCCTCAGAGGCGATCTCTATAGTCTCTGGGAGCTGGGAAGTCCAAGGCCTCTTAGTGGGAAAGTGAGGCAGGGTCTTGCAGAGCCCACTCTACACAGGGCCAGATACAAATGGCCGTAGAGGTCTTAGGTAACACCTTCTCGGTCATTTATTTCCACCTCAAAGAAGCCAGGGCTTTGGTTTTCTGTTTGTTTCCTCACAGTTGACAGGTTAAAAGCAGTCACTGCAGAGATCTGTGAGAATTAAGAGGGGAGAAGGGAAAATGGAAGAAAACTTCGTTTTGTAAAGCTGCCATTTTGCCTTTCCTGAGGCGTGTTAAGTGAGGAGAGCAGTGTAGGTGAGCCCTGCTGGGGACTGCCACATGTTTCTGCTCCAGAGTCACAGCAATTTCTAGAGCATGCCTCTGGGTCTCTGCGGAGACCCTCAGAACCTGCTTAGGCCCACAGTGCATGGGCGGTATTCTGACTTCAAAAAGTAGTGACCTTCAGAGGTGGGTGGGTCACCCACCATCTCTGCACCCAGCTTCTCAGGCCCAGTAGTGACTGAGCAGAGACTGGAACCTGGGGATGTTGGTGTCAGACATCTAGGTCCTCTGACTGCCCCCACCCCCCGGATCACACTCCTTTCACTCACCAGTCTGGGCACCTCTAAACTCCAGGTCTCCCCGGCTGAATCTCAAAGGAAAATTTCGTGGCATTTTTTTCATATCCAGTCAGGAATAGAATTCATTACATCTTGTGGTCCTGGCACTGTGAAGGCCTGCACTCAGGAATCTGCCAGGATACGGTAAAGAAATACGCTTCCTCTGGCTGGGCACTGTGGCTCACAGCTGTTAATCCTAGCACTTTGGGAGGCGGAGGCGGGCGGATTGCTTGAAGTCAAAAGTTCCAGACCAGCTTGGGAAACTTGGCGAGACCCTGTCTCTACAACAACAACAAAAACAAAAAAGGAAAAAGAAAAAAGAAGTACCTAGCCGGGGGTGGTGTCATTTGCCTGTGGTCCCAGCTACTCGGAAGGCTGAGGTGGGAGAATCACTTAAGCCCGGGAGGCAGAGGCTGCTGTGAGCTCAGACTGTGCCACTGCACTCCAGTGTGGGTGACAAGAGAGTGAGACCCTGTCTCAAACCCACCTCTTCCTCTAATAACTAGCTTCTACGTGGCTACCTTGGTTGCCAGTAAGTCCACTCTGAATCTGTGGCTTTTATGAAGTGAAAAACGTGCTTTGTTCACATTTAATTCTGCCTTAGGCAGGCTAGTGGGGGACAGGTGTGTGTGTGTTTGGAGGGGAACTACGTGGTAAGAGACATGGCCATGTTTACACTGCTTTTTCTTCCTTAGAAGAGGACTTGTCCACTCTCCTGGTCACCCTTATCCTTCTCTAGGTCCCCATCTCGGTCTTCTCATGTCTTTCTCTTCCCCATCAATATTCCTGGTTTCCCCCGTGCTGGCCTTGGCCACCTTCTTTTCTCCCTGCAACTCAAGTGAGATTGACTCCCTGCTTTCCATATTTCTATCCCTTAGCTAAATGGTCCCAAATTGGTATCTTCTGCTGAGACCCTATCCTGAGCTCTACACATTTTGTGTGTGTGTGTCTGTGTGTGTGTGTGTGTGTGTGTGTGAGAGAGAGAGAGAGAGAGAGAGTAACTGGGACTACAGGCACACACCACCAGGCCCGGCTAATTTTTTTTATTTTTTGTAGAGTCAGGATCTCACTGCATTGCCCAGGCTGGTCTCGAAATCCTGGGCTCAAGCCATCCTCCCACCTTGGCCTCCCAAAGTGCTAGGATTATAGACGTGAGCCACTGTGCCTGGCTACACCAATGTTTCTAACTGCCTGGTAGACAGGTCCTTCTGGATGGATACTAGGCACTTCAAACCCAGTTTATTTCCAAAACCACATGCATCCTCTTGCTTTCCAAACCGATTTGTTTCTTTCCACATTCCCCGTCTTCCTGGAAGACACCTTCATTACCCCCATCTGTTCTGGGTCAGGTGTCCCTTCCTCTTGCCCTCTGTGCAAATCTCATGAGTTCCAAATGTTACTAAATCTACCTTCTGATTTTCAATTGTATCACCTTTTCTCCGTCTACCCACGACCATGCCTTAACTGAAGCTCTCGCCAGCTCTGGTCTAGTAGATTACATAGTCAGGCTGGTCTTTCTGCCCTGCCACACTGAGCTTCCATTCTGTAGGAGAGCTATCTTTTTCTTTCTTTTTTTTTTTTTGAGACGGAGTCTCGCTCTGTCGCCCAGGCTGGAGTGCAGTGGCACAATCTCGGCTCACTCCAACCACCGTCTCCCGGGTTCATGCGATTCTCCTGCCTCAGCCTCCAGAGTAGCTGGGACTACAGGTGCGTGTCACCACACCCAGCTAATTTTTATATTTTTAGTAGAAACGGGGTTTCACCATGTTGGCCAGGATGGTCTCAATCTCTTGAGCTCGTGATCTGCCTGCCTTGGCCTCCCAAAGTGCTGGGATTACAGGCATGAGCCACAGTGCCCGGCTCCCTTGCTCTTCTTTGCCCTCATCTCTTTGGGCCCTCCTCCTTGCCTCTGCCCTCTCCTATCTTAATACCCCTTCCCTTCCTTAACCTCTCAGCATTAGGCTGGCAACATTTCTCAGGGTAAGGATTTGTCTTTCTTTATTTCCGTAGTAGCAGTACCCAAGCAATGCCTGGTAACAATAAGTAGAGTTAAATCGTCTCTCAAAAAAACAAAACAAAAAACGAACTACATTGAGTGGGAAAGGCAATACATATATCACCTTTGGTTTCGGTATCACTTCATGGCCTCATTCTTCTTTCACGTAGAACTTTTCATTTGATCCTTAAAATAATCCTGTGAAAAAGGCAGGAATTCTCAGTAAGTGGCCGGGCATGGTGGCTCATGCCTGTAATCCCAGCACTTTGGGAGGCTGAGATGGGTGGATCCCCTGAGGTCAGCAGTTCAAGACCAGCCTGGCCAACACGGTGAAACCCGGTCTCTAATAAAAATACACAAATTAGCTGGGCCTCAAACTAAAGCAAATTTTTACATTTGGGTAAACATCTGGGCAACATATATTCAGGTTTTAAATATTTTTTCATTAAAACAAAAGCTGTTTAAAAAAAAGAAAAAGAGGACAGGCGCAGTGGCTCACGCCTGTAATCCCAGCATTTTGGGAGGCCGAGGAGGGCGGGTCACCTAAAGTCAGGAGTTCGAGACCAGCCTGGCCAACATGGCAAAACCTCCATCTCTACTAAAAATACAAAAATTAGCCCGGCGTGGTCGTGGGCGCCCGTAGTCCCAGCTACGCGGGAGGCTGAGGCAGGAGAATCACTTGAACCCGAGAAGTGGAGGTTGCGGTCAGCCAAGATCGTGCCACTGCATTCCAGCCTGCATGACAGATTGAGACTCCATCTCATAAAAAGAAAGAGGAAGGAAGGAAGGAAGGAAGGAAAGAAATTAAAGAAAAGAAAGAGAAAGAAAGAAAGAGAAAGAAAAAGAGAAACGAAAGAAAGAGAAAGAAAGAAAAAAGAAGAAAGAAAGAAAGAAAAAGAAAGGAAGGGGGGAAGGGAGGGAGGGAGGAAGGAAGGAAGGAAGGAAGGAAGGAAGGAAGGAAGGAAGAAAGAAAGAAAGGAAGAAAGGAAGGAAGGCAGGCTGTTACCTAAGTCAGTGGCTTTCAACCTTTAATGTGTATCAGAATCACCGGGAGGGCTTTTTTAAAGCACCGATTACTATCTCACCCCTCAGTTTCTCATTCAATAGGTCTGGGGTGGGGCCCAAGAGTTTATCCCAGGTGATCAGTGCTGCTAGATGAGAGGCTACATTTTGAGAACAACTAATTCAGGCAATGGATGTGTTTTCTCCCCCACTCCCTTTCTTTATCTTCAAATTTTTGATATCTCCTTTAGTGGATCTTGGTGAGGATCAGATAGATTCATCAGCATTGCCTTTAAAATTAAAAAAAATCAGTGATACTTGAAATAGCAATGCTGGAAATCACAGGTCAGATTTAAAAGGGAAAAGGAAACATCTTGAGCATTACAACCTCTATTTCTTACCTGGACATCTTCACAAATGTTATTCTTGCCACTTCCTCCCTGCCCGCACCCCCTTTACTATGTATCTCAGTAGGATGCCAATCATTCTGCCCTTTATTCAGAGTCGGACACAAGCCCCAACGTCCATAGCCAGGTTTTCCTTGGTTTCCCAGCAGCCAGTGACTTCTGTAGCATTAGGATTCCTACAGTAGTTATTGTCTACATTTCTCAGCAATTGAATATGTACTGCCTCTTACTATTGGACTGTTTATTCTTAAATGTGTACAGGTATGGAATTATGTCGTCTATATATTATGCATTTGTTTGTCTTCTCCGTTCTGATGGTAAGCTCCTGGAGGGCAAGTCTTGCATCCACCGCTTTGCTGGCAACCTGATTGGTAAGCTCCTGGAAGGCAAGTCTTGCATCCAGTGCTTTGCGGGCAACCTGATTGCTAAGTACCGTGTTTTAAGCTTAATTCAGTCTCAAGTGTTTGATGCTGATGAGAGCAGCCACATCTGAAAACCAATAAAGCAACTGCTGGTCTATCCTTTGGGAGCTGACAGAATTTCTTCTTCCAAATACATACACAGTAAAATCATAAGCCTAGAATGTTAAAAAAAATATATATATATATTATGGGCTATGCAATGGCTGCAAAACTATAAGGATTAGAAATGTGAACCCACACTTTAATCCAAATTAGGGCAATTTAGAGGTGGTAGTGTAAAGAATAGCTTGCTGTAACATATGCCATGCTGATACAGATTTGGCTTTTGCCTTGTCAAAATTAAATTGTGCTTTCTGTATTGATGGTAGGCACGTTTCTGCAGGTCTCCCATTCTAAGCTACAACAGGCCCTAAGAAGTAGAAGTCACATACCTGAATTAGTGGTGAAGTTGCTTTCAGATCATATCGTTGGTTCACTCTTAAAGAAGGATCACGTTAAAATGTCTCTGCATTTGTATCCTTGCAATGCCACAGCTGAAAGACAGTTATCTCATAGGTCCTTGATTAAATTAGGAGCCTTTTTACTGAACACAAGAAATGATACTTCTCAGGCACTGGGCAGATAGCTTGCTAGAAACTCATTTTTTTAACTGTGTTAAGATTGAGCTGAGTGCGTGGCTGAAGATACCATATAACATGGACCCTTACTAAGGCATCTAGTCCACCCGCTTGTTATGTAGAGGGTAAAATGAAGCCCAGAACAGTCAATCACGAAATCTAAGCCGATCAGGTGGGAAAGCCGGCATCTCTAGAACGAAAATCTAAGGCTGATTCTCCCACTTTGCCTGAGCAAATATAGTGAGATTACCTAGCAAGGCACGTGTAAATTGCCAGTGCCTATTTCTCTGAACCAGATCTGGTGATCGCAAAGACTGACGTGCCCCTCTAGGTGTGCCTATATTCTGCTCCAGAAGAGCAAGCCGAGAAAGGAGTGCTCAAACCTAGAGCACATTCAACCTTTCATATCGATAAAGGCTAAAAAAAAAAAAAAAAAAGCCCAACTAAGTGAAAAAGCCGCTTTCGGTCAACGACTTAAGTCTTTACGGCTGTGAGCGCCATGGGCCACAGTAGCTTTCCGTTAACTTCAGATCCGACTGTCGCCCCACTGCCAGTTACCTTCCAACATCGTTACTGTTGCACTTTATACAGTCAAGTGTCCAGCTCCTCAGATGAGCAAGTGGTCGGCCCTAAAAAGGGCCTTTGGGATCGAAACGTGCAAAGCTGGAGCGGCGGCCTAGCCTCCGAAGCCGTACAGTGTGCGCCCCTGGCGCTTGAGCGCGTACACCACATCCATGGCTGTGACGGTCTTGCGCTTGGCGTGCTCGGTGTAGGTGACTGCGTCCCGAATCACGTTCTCCAGGAACACCTTCAGCACACCGCGGGTCTCCTCGTAAATGAGGCCAGAGATCCGCTTAACGCCGCCACGCCGAGCTAGACGCCGAATGGCAGGCTTGGTGATGCCCTGAATGTTGTCTCTCAGGACCTTGCGGTGGCGCTTAGCGCCCCCTTTGCCTAAGCCTTTTCCACCCTTTCCCCTGCCAGACATGACTGCTACAGCCTGAAAGACAGCTTCTGTCAAGGGAAGCACGCTCTTCGCCTGATATACAAGAGTATCGGACCAGATTGAAAACCGAAAGCGCGCCGGCGGGAAGCTTTCTCAGTTGTCCCCGCCCTCTCGACATTTCGTCATTTCTTTTCTGTTTTTCTCTCCCTCCTCCTCCACTCTGCTCAGGTCCCTCCCACCCTCTTCCCCCCCTCCCCACCCACTACGCCATAGTCCCCGGGAGAATTCAGATCCCAACCAGGGGCTTCCGGATTCTGCAGTGGCTTTGGCCTGTGTCTGGTCTGAGGACGCCCGGAAGGCACTGCACTGAGGCTAAGGGAAAGTTCTTCTGGAGGGAGCCTCAGGTAGAGCAAATGGAGGCCGGAGGCGGGCAGGAGCGCGCCAGCGCAGGATTTAATCCGGACGAGCGGATTCAGAGCCGTGCTTATATAAAGCCTCAGGAAGCGCCGTTCAGACGATGAGGCTAACACCCGAGAGGCCGCCTCGAGAGCGGCGGCGCCAGGGATCTGTGCGCCAAGGGAGGACGGCAGGGAGCAGGTTCGCCATAATTCCTGACTCTAGGCTCTGTTTTGTTGGACCGAGCCACTCTATTTTAGCTCACACGGGAGAATTCTGGCCCTGGGAAAACTGATCTCAGCATGCTGCCAAGCTTTCTCATGGAGGTCAGCGAATCCCAACACGCTGTCGGTCAAAGCAGTGCTGGAAGAAACAAAACAGTTCTCCCTCGGTAGAACTGAGGGGGATTGGTCCAGGGCTCCCGCCGATACCAAAATCCAGGTTGCTCAAGTCTCTCATAGAAAATGGCGTAGTATTTGCACATAACTATGCACATCCTCCCGTGTACTTTAAATGGTCTCTAAATTACTTTGTAACACCAAATCTAATGTAAATGCTATGTAAGTAATTGTTATGCTGTTTTTATTTTTACTAGCTTTTGTTGTACTTTTTTTAAAAAAATCATTTGTTTGATATTTCGATCTTGGGGAACCCGCGTATACGGAGGGCCTGCTACAGAGAAGACTGAGGGATAGTCTGTGCATCCGTTTATACGCATCCTCTAAATCGGCCTTTGTTTTCAGCCAGGATTTAGTGCCCAACTGTGTCCTTTGGAGGCCCCGCATGGAGCTAGCAAAGTTTGCTAAATCGGGTTTTGCAAGAGGACTATCTGCTCCATACTGAGAGTAATTACCACAAACTGCCCTATGAAATTGGTTGGGGTTCTTACTGTTAGCATGTTTATTACTTTATCAGGGCTCTCTGTAGGAGAGTCTGTGAGCAAATGTTCTGGTTTCTGCTGAAAGAATCGTGTTTTGTTGGGGGTTTTTTTCCCCGAAAAATATTATTTTTAGAAACTCTTCTGTGCCCTGTTTAATCTCTCCCTTGGATCCACCTCCTATGTACTCATAAATCGTAAATCTGTATTCAGACTTCTGGACTCGAAACACGTAGATCCACCTCGTGGTTCTTCGGTCATTTTAAGCTCAAAACTCAAAATCTCCCGAAATCAAAATGTTGAAATTTATCATCTCCAGGGTGTGACTCACGGGGGATGAGGGGAGCAATTCTCTCCCTCCCCGCATAAAGCTGGTTCTCCTGTCTGCTCATTGAACGGTTCCACTACGCATCACAGCATCTACATGCCTAAACCAACACCCCAGCATTGGCATCAGACATCTTCCTCTCCCTTGGCTGCTTCAGGACAGAGAAGAAACATGCTTGCCCTTTTCTGACTCTTTAGTAACTCTCGCCGAATCTCTCACATTATTTTACATCTCTTTACATCTTAGTACTCCCCCATCTTGGCTGTGTGTTCCTTACTGGCAGTGATTTTTGTGTATTCATTTTTGTAAACTGACACTTAGTTCAGTGTCCAATATAAGCTCAATAATAGTTAATAAAAGGAAAAGTTCCTGCATCTGATTGCTTTTAAACACCGTTAGAAAAGACATAGCCAAATTGCAGCATGATAAAACAACCACAAAACAAGGCTGAGAGGAGTGGTGATTTCTGGTGTCAGCGGGCACAGGACCCTGGGCAGAATCAGAGATACGGGGTCTATTCAGTTCCCTTTTTAAGGGGATCAGGACATGCTACCTCCAAATGTGCCAGTTTCGACTTAAGAATTATTTTCAGCTGAAATAAACAGCTAAAATCCCTTACCTGTTTAATAGCAGATCCTCCTCGCAAATCTCAAATTTTTAACTCAGTTGTCATAAATCTTCTTCAGGACTAGAAGCAAATCTAATCTCAGAGATGAAAAGTAGTCATCACACCCAAATAGACATTGTCACAAGACTCGAATCTCCCATCTATTCTAAGGGACCATTTATCTTTTCAAAAGTCATTTGGTTTTCCATATGTCCTTTATTCCTCCTCCTTTTCCCCTGCTGTTAGTAGATCCCAAATTCTAACCACCCCTTTGAGTTACTCATCTCAGAGTGCTCCCATGTATACACTTTTTTTTTTTTTTTGATTCAGAGTCTTACTCTGTCACCCAGGCTGGAGTGCAGTGGTACAATCTCGGTTTAAACCCCCAAGTCTGTGGTGTTTTGTTATAGTTCCTCTAGAAACTAATATAGGATTCATGGTCTGCCAAAGTCCCATTCCCTGCTCAGACCGACAATGGATGGTGGGATCCTTTGTGATATGTACTCTGTGAGTTAGAAGTAGCAACTTAGAGCTGTTGAGGACAATACCTTTGCACCCAGTACCTCATCCACTGAATTTTATTTTCAAAGATATAGTCTGAAACTCTCAGAGGGTGAGTGCCTTTCCAGTGTGTCAGAGCCATTAGTGGCTGGGCAGACCACTGAGCATGTAGATTTCTAGGTCAGCGCCCTCTCCCCAAAGAATCATACTCCCTGGTTGAACTGAAGCTAAATCGGGTTTTAAACTAGACAGATGCCAACCAACTTAAAATTCGAAAGACACCCAAGACCTGTCCATGGCCCTGGGATTTGAGGACAACCTGTGCATGTCATGGCTATGGCAGTTCAGGGGTCTCTGGCTTAGTGGCGATGTCTATGTCCTACCTTCACCCTTCTCACTCTTCCACCCCCATCTGCCCCTCCTATGACAATGGAGTGCTCATTCCCCAAATTCAGCACCGTGAAAGAGAGAAAGGAACACTGGATAGTCTAAGACCTGGTCTTGGCTTGTGTGAGACAGTGGAGGCCTCACTACTTGGTCTTTTCCGGTTTACTGTCAAAAGGTTGAAGCTGGGGCCTTGACTGCCTCCTGTTCTCTGTTCCAGGGATGCTATACAATAGAAGTTTTGGGTCTTGACCATGGAAAGGTCCCATGAATTCTCCACTCAGCCCAGCTGAGCCCCCTGCTCTCACATTGGGTGAGGAAACGATAGGCAGTGCGAACGGGCATATGCACACTCACTGAGGAAGTGCAGCCTGTCTGACCCAATCTCTCTCACCCAGCCTAGGCAGGACACTGTTTCCTTAACTATCAGCAGCTATCTTGGGGATTTCCCCGCGGGGCCAGGGCAACAGGATCTGGTTCTCACCGTGACCATGGTCTGGAAGGACCATGAGGAATTCTCCAGTGCTGTCAGGGTTTCCCATACTGTCACAGACAGTTGAGTAACAGCTTTGACACCTTTTGGTCATAGGACAAAGTTAACACTGCTGCCACTATCCTGTGAAGGCCAAACTTCCTAGGCCCCATAGGAAACTTTTGGAATGTCTTCTTTGGGTTGAGAAACTGGGGCAAAGTAGGACCCAATTTTTTCATGTCAATATCAAAATGTAAGCATTTCAGGTGCACAGAGTTCCGCACTTTCAGATTGGTCTTAAAGAAAAGAAAATCGGCCGGGCGCGGTGGCTCAAGCCTGTAATCCCAGCACTTTGGGAGGCCGAGGCAGGTGGATCCCCTGAGGTCAGGAGTTCGAGACCATCCTGGCTAACACGGTGAAACCCCGTCTCTACTAAAAAAATACAAAAAAACTAGCTGGGCGAGGTATCGGGCACCTGTAGTCCCAGCTACTCGGGAGGCTGAGGCAGGAGAATGGCGTAACCCCGGGAGGCGGAACTTGCAGTGAGCCAAGATCCGGCCACTGCACTCCAACCTGGGCGACAGAGCGAGACTCCGTCTCAAAAAAAAAAAAAGAAAGAAAGAAAGAAAAGAAAATTGCCGGGCGCGGTGGCTCACGCCTGTAATTCCAGCACTTTGGGAAGCCGAGGCGGGCAGATCACCTGAGGTCAGGAGTTCGAGACCAGCCTGACCAACATGGTGAAACCCCATCTCTACTAAAAATACAAAAAAAAAAAAAAAATTAGCTGGACTTGTTGGTGGGCACCTGTAATCCCACCTACTCAGGAGGATAAGGCACCAGAATCGCTTGGACCCGGGAGGCGGAGGTTGCAGTGAGCTGAGATCGCACCATTGCACTCCAAACTGGGTGACAAAAGCAATACTCCATCTCAAAACAAACAGAAGAAAGAAAGAAAAGAAAGGAAAGAAAGAAAAAAAAGAAGGAAAGAAGGAAGGAAGGAAGGAAGGAAGGAAGGAAGCAGAGAAAGAAAGAAAGAAAGAAAGAAAGAGAAAGAAAGAAAGAAAGAGAAAGAAAGAGGGAGAAAGAGAGAAAGAAAGAAAATCAAGTAAAGAGCAATTCACATTCTCTTGAAAATTCTCATTACATCCAGCCTAGTTCCAGGGAAGCCCTGCCATGAAACCGGTATTGTTACTTAGACTTAGGGTCCTTTGATCAGAGTTGATGATGTCCTCAGCTAAGTCAATGCTAGGAGTGGACAGAGATGAAGTGATGGATGTGACAGAATTGTAGAATGTAGATTTAATAAGATTTGGTATTTTAGGGCGGGGCATGATGGCTCATGCCTCTAATCCCAGCACTTTGTGAGGCCAAGGTGGGCCAATCACATGAGGTCAGGAGTTCAAGACCAGCCTGGCCAACACAGTGAAACCTCCTCTCTACTACAAATACAAAAGTTGGCCAGGCACGGTGGCTCATGCCTGTAATCCCAGCACTTTGGGAGGCCGAGGCGGGGGGATCATGAGGTCAGGAGATGGAGACCATCCTGGCTAACACGGTGAAACCCCGTCTCTACTACAGATACAAAAAATTAGCCGGGCGTGGTGGCAGGTGCCTGTAGTCCCAGCTACTCAGGAGGCTGAGGCAGGAGAATGGCGTCAGCCCGGGAGGCAGAGCCTGCAGCGAGACCAGATTGCACCACTGCACTCCAGCCTAGGCGACAGAGCAAGACTCCATCTCAGAATAAAAAAAAAAAAAAAAAAAAAAAAAATCAGCCAGGCGTGGTGGCACACACCTGTAGTCCCAGCTACTCGGGAGGCTGAGGCAGGAGAATTGCTAGAACCAGGGTGGTGGAGGTTGCAGTGAGCCAAGATCGTGCCACTGCACTCTAGCCTGGGCGACAGAGTGAGACTTCATCTCAAAAAAAAAAAAAAAAAAAAATTGGTGATTTAGGCATTTGGAGAATGCAGGCAACAAAGGTTCTTCTGGCCTGAGGAGCTATGGGGTTGATGTTACATTTTAGTAACATGGAGAATGCAGAGAGAAGAAATTGCTTTTCTTTTTGTTTTTGTTTTTTTGAGACAGAGTCTCTCTCGGTTGCCCAGGCTGGAGTGCGGTGGAAAGATCTCTGCTCACTGCAACTTACGCCTCTCGGGTTCAAGCGATTCTCCTGCCTCAGCCTCCCAAGTAGCTGGGATTATAGGCGCCTGCCACCACGCCCAGCTAATTTTTTGTATTTTTAGTAGAGACGGGGGTTTCACCGTGTTGGCCGGGCTGGTCTCGAACCCCTGACCTCAAGTGAGACAACCGCCTTGGCCTCCCAAAGTGCTGGAATTACAGGCATGAACCACCACGCCCAGACAGAAATTGCTTTTGAAAGCAAAAAGATGCATAAAGTCCCTCCCGACATTGAAAATTGAGATTGTTGTTCTCTATCTAGGAGAACACATCCACCAGTTGTTATTACTGGAATCAGTAAAGGGTCTCAGCTGGAGATACTTGTCAGTAAGCCCTCAGCAAATCGATAAGGAAAACGAAAGGCAGGGAATTTGATGAGATCTTCGCAGGGGTTAGGGAGAAAAGAAGAAGACTGAGACAGGCACCCTGGGCAAGCAGGAACATTGATGGGAGTTGGTAGATTAGGAGAATACCAAGAGACAGAGGATAGCTGGAAAGGGATGAGGACCACCAGAAGAGAATATGTCCCAAGGAGGCAAAGGAGGTGTCAACAGGGTCATATTGTGCACCAAAGTTCAGAAATAATGATTATAACTTAACATTCCTTAAGCTCAGGGACTGCTGACTATGCTTCCTATTTTATGTCTTATACATCACCACAACAATCCTGCAAGGAAGGCAGATGTTTTATCATTCTCACTTTACAGACTAGGAACCTTTGAGTATTTTGTCCAAGTTCCCAAAACTATTAAGTGTCAGGGCCAGGGACTGTGTCCAAAGTGCGAGGTCTCCAAAGTTCATGTGCTTGGGCAGAAAACACCCACCGAGAAGCTTGTACTGGAAGCTCAGAAAGGAAGTGACAGGAGGCATTGTGATACACACGGTTGAGGGCCTCACTGCTTCTCCTGACTTCTCTACCTTTTCAGACAGCATTCTTCTCAGGTTCTAACAAGTTTACCCTCCACTCTGGTTTAGCAGTCCCTCCCAGATTCATTTATCCTTCCAGTTCCCTGCGAAATTCTGAGTGCCGTCAGAACGGGCATTTTGCCTTCTTCATCTCTCCAAGTCAGCATCCTGGAGCATAGTAGATGATCAGGAAGTGCCTGGTTGCCCTAATTCCACTGGCCTCTGAATTCTCACTCAAAAGGGCATAATACCAGGCCCCTCCTAGGTTTCAAAGAATTCTCAGGAATTTGCAGGCCAGAAGCAAGTATAACCTGGACTCTGGAAGGAACTTCCTCCAGGTTGGCCCCAGAAGAGGGAGGGGTAGCTGCCCTGAGCTGTACCCCTTGCCTACAAGTTGCTACAGTCCACCATCAGGCTAGTTGTGTAGCCTTAGCTGAAGGCAGAGTTCCCCTTGGTGCTCAAAGAGAAATACTTTAGGGAGGAGTGCACATTTGGAGTAGACTGAATAATAGCCCCACAGAGATACCCGCATCCCAATCCTTGGAATCTGTGAATATGTTACCTTATATGGCGGAGGAACTTTGCAAATGTGAATAAATTAAGGACCTTGAGATAAAGAACTTATCCTGGATTACTGAGATGAGCCCCTCATATAATCACATGAGTCCTTAGAGAGACGAGAGGGTCAATCAGGGAGAAGGGGGTGTGATGACAGAAGCAGACATTAGAGTGATCTGTCCAGGTGCTAAAAAATGCCAGTTTCTAGAAGCTGGAAGATTCAAAAAATGGATTATATACCTGGAGGCTCCAGAACAAACCAGTCCTTCAGACATTTGTTTTAGCCCCTTAAAAGTTATGTGGGGCTTCTGACCTCCAGAATGATAAGAGAATAAATTTGTGTGGTTTTTGTTGTTGTTGTTGTTGTTGTTGTTTTGTTTCTTTTGTTTTTTTTTTTTTTTTTTTTTTGAGATGGAGTTTCGCTCTTGTTGCCTATTCTGGAGTGCAATGGCGTGATGTCAGCTCACTGCATCCTCTGCCTCCCAGGTTCAAGCAATTCTCCTGCCTTAGCCTCCTGAGTAGCTGGGATTGCAGGCACGTGCCACAATACCCGGCTAAGTTTTGTATTTTTAGGAGAGAGGGGTTTTCACCATGTTGGTCAGGCTGGTCTCGAACTCCTGACCTCAGGTGATCCACCCGCCTCGGCCTCCCAAAGTGCTGGGATTACAGGCGTGAGCCACCACGCCCGGCAAATCTGTGTTGTTCTAAACCACTAAGTTTATGATAACTTATCAATGCAACACTAGAAAACGAATACACCGTTCTTACAAGAGCCGCTAGGCTCTTTTTATTTGACGGGGGGCGGGGAGGGGTGAGATTTGAGTGTCATCAGGAGCAGAGTATGAGGTATACTTGGAGGGAAAGAGAAAAGGAAGTCAGAGGCAGCAGAGGTGAAAAGGAGATCAGGAATGGGAAGTCGGGGGCCCCACAGTGAACCTTTCCTTATGGCTGACTAGGCTCCTTCATGGGCCTGGCCAGCCGCCTTCACCTGCTCAGCCCAGAATTTCTAGAGAGATCTGTTGTCTTTGCAAGTGGCACTGAGCTCTCCTAGACAATTACTGGCCTCCCACAGCCATGGACCTCTGTAGAGCTCCCTGGGGTCATCCAGGGCAGGAGGGTGACAGGCTGGCTTCACCGTGGTCATACAGCAGAAGTGGCAAGCTCTTCTTGCTCTTGAGGAAAGCTCACACCCAGATTGTTGCAAGGATGTTGTACATGTTGAGCATCCCTAATCTGAAAATCCGAAACCCTATGCTCCAAAATCTGAACAATTTTGTGCACTAATGTGGTGCCTCAGTGGAAAATGCCACACCTGACCTCACACAATGGGTCATACAATGTATAGCTTATTCAGGGTGCCCAAGGAAAGAAAAAAAAAGGCCCTCCCAGCCCCTTTCCACTGAGACGTATCTTTTTTGCACATGCCCGGTTTCCCCAACGTGCACACACTCACAAAGGGTCATAAAATGGCATGTGTGCAGGCCAGTGTCATCAACAGCACGTTCCCCATAATGCCCCACGTAGGAGCCAAGACCTATGTGCCTTACTCACTGTGGGTATTTTTTGTTTGTTTGTTTGTTTATTCTCTACTCTGTGGTATAAAGATATTGTTGAAAATATGAAAAAGGCCTGCAGATACCCCATGAGTGACAGTGATTTTAAAAGAGAAGAAGCAAGGCCAGGCACGGTGACTCACGCCTGTGATTCCAGCACTTTGCAAGGCTGAGGCAGCTGGATCACTTGAGGTCAGGAGTTCGAGACCAGCCTGACCAACATGGTGAAACCCCGTCTCTACTAAAAATACAATATTTAGCCAGGCGTGGCAGCACGTGCCTGTAGTCCCAGCAACTCGGGAGGCTGAGGCAGGAGAATCACTTGAATCCAGGAGGCGGAGGTTGCAGTGACCTGAGATTATGCCATTGCACTCCAGCCTGGGCGACAGAGCAAGACTCTGTCTCAAAAAAAAAAGGGGGTGAGGGCCGGGCGCAGTGGCTCAAGCCTGTAATCCCAGCACTTTGGGAGGCCGAGAAGGGCGGATCACGAGGTCAAGAGATCGAGACCATCCTGGCTGACACGGTGAAACCCCGTCTCTACTAAAAAATACAAAAATCTAGCCGGGCGAGGTGGTGGGCGCCTGTAGTCCCAGCTACTCGGGAGGCTGAGGCAGGAGAATGGCGTAAACCCGGGAGGCAGAGCTTGCAGTGAGCTGAGATCCGGCCACTGCACTCCAGCCTGGGCGACAGAGCGAGACTCCGTCTCAAAAAAAAAAAAAAAAAAAAAAAAAAAAGGGGGGGGTGAGGAGAGAAAACATTTATGTTTACCTATAGTACAGAAAGTCAAGTTGTTGGAGAAAATGGAGCACAGTGTAAGTGTTATTAAGGTATTTATGAAACATAGATGGATTTCGTGTTCAGTCTTGGGTCCCATCCCCAATATATCTCATTATATATATGCAAATATTCCAAAATCTGAGACCGGAAACACTCTCAGTCCCAAGCATTTCAGATAAGGGATACTCAACCCGTGTTAGTTTCCTAGGGCTGCCATAACAAATGACCACAAACTTGGTAGCTGAAAACAACAGAACTGTATTCTTCCACAGTTCTGAAGACCAGAAGTCTGAAATAAAGTACCATGCTCCCTCTAAAGGCTCTCAGGGTGAATATAGACATGAACTTTAGGGAACATATTCAACCCACTACAGGTCCTGAGCACTAAGCCTTGTGGGAGGACACTCTGGAAGCAGGTCCAGACTTCCCCTGGTCTTGCCTCTTCAGAGCCTGTGCACTCTCTACCTCCAAAAGGCCCTTCTATCAGTCACTTACACCTGAGTATAAAACTAAGCATCAAAGCTGTGCAATTTTGGCCAACCCTCCTGTGTTCATGAGTGTAGGTGTTGGGGAACAGGCTGTGTCTCCACTTGGGGAACTCACGGGGCAGGACAGGAAGATGTTGGTAGTCCTTGACCAGATACTTCCTATAATAATGAAAAGCCTGAATGGTTGGGCGGCTGGCAGACTGTGGCCTGCATTTACTTGCCTGGGGAAAGCTGGAAGGAAAGAAGACATGAGGCTAAAATAGAGGCTCAGTGTCTTAGTTTCAATATCTGTAAAACAGTAACAATAAATACACATACCTCATAGGATTAGTGCAGGGATAAATTGCTATACAGTCCATACAAAGTACTTGGAGCAGAGTCTCAACATGACAATAAATCAATAGTTATTAGCAATTTCATTATTTTTATGATAAACATTAATTCATAGAACATATATTCTAGATCTTTCCCTTGGAAATGTTACCATCATGCTGGGAAATAGACAAGCACGTGGAAAAAAATGGGTAAATTATCTAATCTCTAGATGCTAATTATGTAGAGATTTTTTTAGACTATGTGGCCAAGCCAGCAGGAATAATTGGGTTCCTAAGAGCTTCACAATTCACAGAAACCTTTCACTAACAGCCTCTCATTTGAGTCCACAACAACCCTGGAAAGAAGAAAAGGCTTTTACCCTATTTTACAGATAAGGAAGTTTCTGGTAAAGATTAGACACTGGGAAATGTGAGTTACTGGGCTAAAACATGGCCAAGGTGGAATTTGGGCCTAGGTTTTGTGTTTTGCTTTTTTTTTTTTTTTTTTGTATTAGATTCGATGCTTCAGGAGAAAGTGATACATGGAATGGATACAAATAATATCAATATGTGTACAGTACAGCCCACTGTCCTGACCTCAGTCTACAGTAAGAAATACATTTACATTGGCCGGGGACTGTGGCTCACGCCTGTAATCCCAGCATTCTGGGAGGCCGAGGCGGGTGGATCACAAGGTCAGGAGATCAAGACCATCCTGGTTAACATGGTGAAAACCCATCTCTACTAAAAATAAAAATAAAATATTAGCCGGGCATGGGTGGCAGGCGCCTGTAGTCCCAGCTACTCAGGAGGCTGAAGCAGAATGGCGTGAACATGGGAGGCGGAGCTTGCAGTGAGTCAAGATCTGCCAGTGCACTCCAGCCTGGGCGACAGAGCGAGACTCCGTCTCAAAAAACTAAAAAATAAATAAAATAAAATATAGATTAAAGGGAGGGAAAATAAGAAAGTAAGATATAAAACACATACCACTAACATGCACTTCGAGAAGCAGAAATTCGCTAGGACTGAGAAAATAAAAACCTGTTCTGCCATTCATTAGGCTGCACTAACAGAGATAAAGCTAGCCCAGAAATAACAGAAAACATTCTTCTCCCAAGGGCATGCTACAGCTATAAAGGCTCATAAGTCCCCTCTCTCCTTTCTTATTCACTGAGAAACTTGTGCTCAAAATCACAGACCATCAGAACTTTGGCTGCTTGAAATCATATCAAGCAACAATGAAGCATCCCCCTCCTCCAATGAAGGACCTAAGCCACCTTGACACAAAAAACAGCAGTAATTTTCAACCCAGGTGCAAAACTTCAAGTGAGGGATTTCTGAACACAGCATTCCACCTCTATCTCAACTTCGTAGTTTCCAAGGAAACAAGACCCTGGATCCACTTCAAAGTCCCATCCTATGCCTATGCTTTCACACAACCCTGTTTTGCTTTGAGCCTATGAACACTACACTCCACTCTTCTCCCAAAATCAATGATAACTCCAATTTTCCTCTTGTTTGGTGAGCACCCTCCTCCCACCACCCTGCCACCAGTTTCTCTGTTGTGTGTTCTCCCTCATCGTAACAAGTCAACAAACTTGGCTTAGGTAGACTAAGTAGTGGTCTTGGGCTAATTGGGATAGGTTGAGTTTTTACTTAGAATCAATAGAATTCATTTCAGCATTCCTACATTGTCAGAGGTTGTTTTGTTTTGTTTTGGAGACAGGGTCTCTGTCGCCCAGGCTGAGTGCAGTGGTGTGATCATAACTCACTGCAGCCTGCAGCCTCAATCTCCCAGGCTCAAGCGATCCTCCCACCTCCTCCTCCCACGTAGCTCAGACTACAGGTGCGCGCACCACCACGTCCAGCTAATTTTTATAGTTTTTGTAGAGACAGGGTTTCACCATGTTGTCAGGCTGGTCTCCAACTCCCAACAAAGTTGCCCCCCTCGGGCTCCCAAACTGCTGGAATTACAAGCATGGGCCACTACACCCCGCCTGTTGGTAATTTCTAATCTTTTAAATTACTATAGGCCAGGCGCGGTGGCTCACGCCTATAATCCCAGCACTTTGGGAGGCCGAGGCGGGTGGATAACCTGAGATCAGGAGTTCGAGACCAGCCTGATCAACATGGAGAAACCTCGTCTCTACTAAAACTACCAAATTAGGTGGACGTGGTGGCGCAAGCCTGTTATCCCAGCTACTCGGGAGGCTGAGACAGGAGAATCGCTTGAACCTAGGAGGTGGAGGTTGTGGTGAGCCGATATCATGCCATTGCACTCCAGCCTGGGCAACAGAGCAAGACTTCGTCTCAAAAAAAAAAAAAAAAAAAAAAAAATACTATAAATGCTGCATCAACATCTTACTTCTTTGATATTAGTAGTGTTGAATAGTGACTAAAAGGCAGACTCTGGAGCTGAAACCTGGTTTGGCACAGACTGTGTGACGCTGAGAAAGTTTCTTAACCTCTCTGTGATTCCTCCATGTCCCAATCTGTAAATGGACATACTTATACTACCTACTTGATAGGGTTTTGTGAGGATAAAATGAGTTAATACATGTAAAGTGTTTAAAATATTGTTGGCACCAAGAAAAAGTATGTGTTAGAAAAAATATGCATATATAGGCCGGGCATGGTGGCTCACGCCTGTAATCCTGGCACTTTGTGAGGTGAGGTGGGTGGATTGCCTGAGCTCAGGAGTTCGAGACCAGCCTGGGCAACACAGTGAAACCTTGTCTCTACTAAAATCCAAAAAATTAGTCAGGCATGGCAGTGTGCACCTGTAATCCCAGATACTCAGGAGACTGAGACAGGAGAATTGCTTGAGCTCAGGAGGCTTAGGTTGCAGTGAGCCAAGATAGTGCCATTGCACTCCAGCCTGCATGACAGAGCAAGACTCAAAAAAAAAAAAAAAAAAGAAAAGAAAGAAAGAAAGAAAAAATATATGTGGTGTTATAATGTATATTGGTTTTTGTCCAGAGAGGGTGCCGCCCTATACCCTGGGGGAAGGAATGCTGACATCATGAAGCTTCCATAAAAACCCAAGAGGAGGCCAGGCATGGTGGCTCACGCCTACACTCCCAGCACTTTGGGAGGCCCAGGTGGGCAAATCACAAGATCAGGATTTCGAGACCAGCCTGGCCAATATGGTGAAACTCCATCTCAACTAAAAATACAAACATTAGTTGGCCATTGTGACTGGAGCCTGTAATCCCAGTTATTCGGGAGGCTGAGACAGGAGAATTATTTGAACCTAGGAGGTGGAGGTTGCATTGAGCCAAGATCGTGCCATTTCACTCCAGCCTGGGCAACAAGAGCAAAACTCCGTCTAAAAAAAAAAAAAAAAAAAGTACTATGTAAGAATAATTTTTACATGCATAGAAATATACTTTTTCACAATAACACATAAAAGCAAAAAGAATAATTGTCTCAGACTGAGTAAGGAATGCACATAAAATGGGATAATACTAAATAAGGAAAAGTTATCTCCAAATAAATTTGCATTAAAAACAAAATTTTAAGGAGGAAATGTCAGGGGACACAGTGCAGCCATGATTCTAAGTAACGTGATATGAACTGTGTATAAAGTGGGCTAATTTGGGATGGAGGGTGCAAAAGGTATCAGAAGGGAGCCATATCCAAAGCAGGAGGCCAAGTCTCGGAGACGAAGATGAGAGGACCAAGGATGAGAACAAGGGAACTACACACAGGAATGGACAGGAGGGGAACTGTTGACTTTATTGCACATAGAAGATTGCCTGAACCTGGATAGCGGGAAAAGCAGAAAGGGAGTTGTTGGGGCAAAATGTAATCCAAGATGACTCTGCACCTTCCTGCCTGAATGACTAGGAGAATGATGCCACCTTCACAGGAATAGACAGCCTGTGAAGAGGAGCTGCTGAAGAGAGTTCACTTCAGGCCACACTGGATCATAACCGTCAACTGGCAATGGCAAGTGGCCACGTACTTCAGGCAGCTGGGAGTGTGTATCTGGAGGCACATCTAGAGACCCAGCTGGCTTCTCTCATCTGCCCAGAGGAGCTGGAGAAAGCCCTGGGAGTCCCTGGGAAGAGCTTATGAAGAGGTGGCCCCAGCCGGACACAGTGGCTCACACCTATAATCCCAGCACATTGGGAGGGCCAAGCGGGAAGGTCACTTAAGTCCAGGAGTTTGAGACCATGGAGAAATCCCATCGCTACCAAAGATATAAAAATTAGCTGGGCATGGTGGTGCACACCTGTAGTCCCAGCTACTTGGGAAGCTAAAGCACAAGGATCGCTTGAACCCAGGAGGCAGAGGTTGCCATGAGCCGAGATCATGCCACTGCACTCAAGCCTGGGTGAGGGAGTGAGACCCTGTCTCCAAAAAAAAAAAGAGATGTTCCCAAAGATGGGCCTCTAAAGAACATCTACTCCACTCAGGGATCTGATGGGGACAGGAGGTGAGAGAATAATTTTTTACTAAAATCAGGGAAAACATCATATGAGGAAATTGGACCAGATGATTTCTGGGTTCCTTCCAGCACTAATATTCTATGGTTCTATTAAACAGACATGAAAAATATGTTGCTAGATCCTCAGATTATTTGCGATTTGCAAATTTCAGACAAATATTTTAGTAAAATTCAGGAGCATCATGGTGTATCAGGGAATGCCAAGTTATTTAAACTGCATAAATATCCATTTCTTTCTTTGTAAAATGGGGGTAATATTTACCTTTTGGGGGTTGTTTTGATACAACATGTTGTACTAGAAGGAAAATTCCAAGTTCTTTGACATGTCTGAACCTCAGTATCCTCCACTATAAAAACCATAACATTTACCTCTCAGGATTTGTTCTGAGGATTTGAAATGGTATGTCTATAGTATTTTGCATGCTGTGGGCTTTCAGTAACTGGGAATTTTTACTTTTTACTCTTTTATTTTAAAATTAATTTAAATCACAGAAAAGTATCTGACTTCAGATGCACAGTTCCTTTATATTCCTGTAGTAGGCAAAATTCTGCGATGGCTCCCGTGATTCCTGGCCCCTTGTACCTGTTGTTTAAATCCCCTCCCTTTAAATATGGGTAGAACCTGCCTGTACTTGCTGTTAATCGAGAAAACTTTGCAGATGTAGCTAAGATCCTTCATCAGTTGACTTTGAGTTAGTAAAAAGGGAATCCCTGACTTATGTCCCGAGCCGTGAGGCCCGGAAATTGCCGTGGCCTCTGTTGCTTAAGCGCCGCATTGCGGAGACAAGATGGCGCACTTCCTGGTTCTTCATCATCAACTTTTCCCGCGCGCGCGAACTTTCCCCGCGCGCGCGTAGATAACTTCCCGCGCCCGGGAAATACTAAGTCTACCGAGCATGCGCCTAGTGACGTCTCTCATTATTCTCCTCCCCGCCTGCTCTGCTGCACTTCCTCTTTCTTACCAGCCTAGATAAGCTGTACCAACGCCCTAAATAAACGAGACTTGATCAGGATACTGTCTTGTGTCCATTTCTTGTGTCTCTTGTCTCTCTAAATTCCCACCCCCTCCTCCAAGGTCTGTATTAACGATCCCGCTGGACGGGACAGACTTAGGTAAGCCTTTTTTTTTTTTTTTGAGAGTCTTACTCTGTCGCCCAGGCTGGAGTGCAGTGGTGTGATCCAGGGTCACCGCAACCTATACCTCCTGGGTTCAAATGATCCTCCTGCCTCAACCTCCTGCCACCATGCCCGGGTAATTTTTGTATTTTTAGTAGAGCTGGAGCTTCACCATGTTGGCCAGGCTGGTCTTGAACCTCAGGTGATTTACCTGCTACGATCTCCCAAAGTGCTGGGATTACAGGCGTGAGCCACTGCACTTGGCCCGGTGAGCTTTTTAAAAGAGGGTCAAGGCCTTCCTGAATTAGATAAAATGGAAGCAACAAAGATACTCTTCTGCTGGCCATTAGAAGCAAATATCCATGCTGTGACCTGCCTGTGGAGAAGGGCAGCCTCTGAGGGCCTCGATTCTACACCTGCAAGAAACTGAATTCTGCCAACAACCTGGATGAGTTTGGAAGACCCCAGCCTTCATATGAAAATGCAGCCCAGTTCACACTTCGATTTTACCCCTGTGAGATTCTAATCAAAGACTCCCACTATGCCATGCCCAGACCTACAGAAACTATGAGAGGCTAAATGAGTATTGTCCTAAACCACTTAATTTGGCGTAATTTTTTACACATAAATAGAAAACTAAAACAGTTTTTTGCCTCCATTCAGAACATGGTTTTTGTTTATCTTCTCTCTCCCTGCTGTCTCTATGCTTGTCTAAGAACTCATTACTGGTTGCAGCAGCCTCCCCACTGGTTTCCGGTTTCCTGTATTCTCTTTCTTCTATGCATCCTGCACATTTCTTCAGAATAAAGACACAAAGGTCATAATAACCTTCCCAAAGTATTGCTCTTGACTTGCTCAAGAACCTATACCAACTCTCCCAGGCCAGTTCCATCAACTCTGATTTTTAGCTAGTTTCACAGCTCTCGATGACCCAGTCCTCCTTAAAGAGCCTGACTGGCTCTCCTGGTTTGTCTGATGACCAGACCTGTGACCGAAAACTCATTAGCGAAGTTAACTAGTCAGGAAAATCACTCCAGAGACTGCCTCCTGCAAAGCAAGTGTTCATTAATCTTGAGGGATTTTTAAAAAATAGGTTAGGAATAGTGGAGACTCAGTCCCAAACCTATATGTTACCTCATCCACCCTAGGGACTTCTGGAGTTGTTGTTGTTGTTGCTGTTGCTGCTATTGTTATTAAGTTGATTGCTGTTTGCATTGATGAAGATTTTTTTAGACTATTTTTCAGAATTAACTACAATGTATTGAGAGTCTACTCAGTGCCAGGCAGTAGAACAGTTATTTTTAAATACATTATTTTCACCAAAAAAATATTCTTATAGGCTTTTTTTTAAAGGCCAGTAATCCCACTGTTCATATAACCTTTACTGTGGTTATGTGAACAGTGAACCACATAACATTGTGAACATTGTTTTTTTTAAGTGAACATTGATCATAAATTTAAACAGTACTGAAAGATATAAAGGAAAAAGCAAATTCGTCTCTCTGGCCCAAGGAAATTCTTCTCCTTAAGAGTAGCCACTATTGGCCAGGCGCATTGGTTCACGCCTGTAATCCCAGTACTCTGGGAGGCCGAGGTGGGTGGATCACGAGGTCAGGAGTTCAAGATCAGCCTGGCCAACATGGTGAAACCCCGTCTCTACTAAAAACTACAAAAC